>NC_052614.1:10922455-11092203 GCF_016545825.1 Eucalyptus grandis
ATAAGTCAATATGTCAAGCACTAATACAAAGGCATCAAATGCTATGAAAAGTTTGATGATGGAGTGATTCTTTATACTGATTAGATCTCGTCTTTTAAGATTAGAATTTAAAGCTCTGCTTTAGCTTCCTCTAGCAGTCCTACAAATTATGTACAATATCTGAAACAGTTACTCAAATGTGAACTACCTTTAATTTCAGATTAATGATATTAGTTTACAGATCCTTAGAAGCGAGAAAACAGAGCACAAACTTGCGTACGTCAGTTTATTTAAGAAAACTGTCAAGTATCTTTTAATAAAAAAACAGAGGAAAACAGAGTAAAAAAAACAAAACAGAAAACAGCAACTGAGCTCCATATTTGCTTCCACAGTGTCATGCCCGGCGTCCTGCAGGTTATAGCCACGTAGTTTGTGCCCCAAACCTATGCCTCTTCCTTCGTGGCCCCGAAGGTACACTGGCACGCCCCTACCAGCCGCTTCTACCCGAAGGTACACTGGCACGCCCCTACCAGCCGCTTCTATCTGCTGCATTGCAAGGGCAAGCTGGTTGCCACAGTCGCATCTAGCAGATCCAAATATTTCTCCTGTGAGGCATTCCGAGTGTACCCTCTCAAGGACATCTTGAGCATATCCAATGTCACCCTGCTCAGTCGATAAACGATGGAGTTTGAATCACATGACAGTATATATTGCTGTTTGAAGGACATAAAAGTAAAAGAAACTATGGATACTATCTTTAACCAAAATTACGACATTCCTATATCAATTGCAGACAGATATAGGCCCCTTGTCAATCATTTCATGGAATATAATTATGGTAGGACACAGCCCATCAGTTCACCAATATCCTAAAAATTGTTTCTCCTCATGTCAAACATTCCAGTCCAGACAACATTCTTCTCCAAGTAACATGAATTAGGTACTCCAATTTATGATTGACACATGATTAATATTTTTTTAACAAACTTTAAGATCAATTTAATTGCATTCACCTAAAAGATACCATCGATTTCTCACTGGTGTAACTATTCACCTCTAACGCTTGACTCCCTTTTTGGCTAAGATCAAACTCCATGATGAGGCCGGCAGATGATGCCTTCTCTCGGACATGGCAGAGGAGCAGGTTGGGCAAGTCAGAGGGCCGCCTGCATGTCGGGAAGTTCGAAAAGCAAGAGTCCGATCAGGAGGAGGGGAATTCGGAAAGCAAGCGACGAGGAGGATTCATAAGACGAGAGGGAATTTTTACCTCACGGCAGCGGTCCTGGTTTGCGTTTGCTCCAGATGGCGGAGAGGGAGCTGGATTCACTCGCCTGTAGCGGCGGAGGACATGAACAACCTATAGACAAGCACGAGGATCACGTAGATCAAAGGTAGAACTACTATAAAGGCGATGCCCAGCCTGGCACAAGCAACCAGAGGAAGCCTCATGCTCATCTCCAGCCAAGTCACATTGTCCGGGACGAACCCGCTCATCGTTGCCGCCGGGGGGTTTTCTTCAAAAAAAAAAAAAAAAATCTGGTCAATGACGGTAAATAGTTGTTTCTCTACAAGATACTAGCTTTTTTCCACTCGAGAGAAGGAAGCTTGGGAACGAACGACCCAGTTACGGGCGAGAACTAACCTCTCTACAGGGGAAAAACAGAGCTCGGTGGGCAGCAAAGAAGAGGAGCAGTCGCCAGACGGGAAGACGGACAGAGAAAAAAGATCCATCCACAAGGGAGAAGGCCCAGACAGCTCGGACGAAGGAGATGAAGGCAGAATTAGTGGTTGGCAACGGGGCTGATGGAGAGAGAGAATCCATGTTGAAATAGAACAGAGCTCGGCAGGCGACAAAGAATAGGAGCACTCGCCGGAAGAGGAAGAGATCTTGGACAGAGAAAAAAGCTCGACGAGGAAGAAGACTCCCACAGCTGGGACGAAGGAGATGAAGGCTGAATTTAGGGTACAGTGCGAAAACCGCGTCATTCTTCTCATTTTTTTTTTTTTTCGTGAAAAACAGCGTCATTTTTGCATGCACTAAAAATGGAGTCATTCTCGTATATGGAGTTCCTCAATTAAGGCCCGAAAAAAGAAAACAAAAAGGGGAGCGGTGAGAGAGAGAGAGAGAGAGAGAGAGAAAGAATAAATTGGAAAAAATAATAATAATATGGCTAAGACAGCCAAACTGAAGATTTTAAAGGCTATTTGTAATGTACGTAAACATGCTCATCAAAAAAAAAAAAAAATGTACGTAAACATGTGTTTTAATTGATGGTGAATTAGTGGCATTATCTGACCCAAAAAAAAAAAAAAGAATTAGTGGCTGGCAACAAGGCTGACTCACAATCCAGTATGGTAAAAATTATGAATTTTATAGATTTATTTATTTGTTTCTTTATTTTGGTTTCTACTCCAATAGAGAGACATAATCCATGTTGAAATAGAACAGAGCTCGGCGGGCAGCGAAGAAGAGGAGCACTCTCCGGACGAGAAGAGATCTCGGACAGAGAAGAAAGATGGACGAGGAAGAAGAGACCCACACAGCTTGGACGAAGGAGGTGAAGGCTGAATTTAGGGCACAGTGCGAAAACAGCATCGTTTTTCTCTTTTCTTTTTCTTTGAGAAAACCGCGTCGTTTTTGCATTGGAGTTGTTCTCGCATGTAGAGTTCCTCACTTAAGGCCAAAAAAAAAAAAAAAAAAAAAGAAGAAGAAGAGAGAATAAAATGGAATATGGCTAAAACAATCAAACTGAAGATTTTAAGGGTTGTTAGTAATGAGAGAGAGAGAGAGAGAGAGAGAGAGAGAGAGAGAGCATAAAATGGAAAAATATAACATAGTTAAGACAGCCAAACTGCAGATTTTAAAGGCTGTTTGTGATGTACGTAAACGTGTGTTTTGATTGATGGTGAATTAGTGGCATTATATGACCCCCAAAAAAAAGAAAAAAAGAATAAGTGGTTGGCAACGGGCCTGACTCATAATCTAGTATAGTAAAAATTATGAATTTTATAGATTTATTCATTTGTTTGTTTGTTTCGATTTTTACTTGGACGAAGAGAGAGAATCCATGTTGAAATAGATTGCTGTAGGACCAACAGCCCAGCTGGAGCGACTCCCTAATCGCTATTCTCCCTAGCTAGGCTTGACCACCATTTATGGGAAAAAATAATGTTGTGATTATCGTCGAAAACTAGGAAAATGAAGAATAACTTTTAATTTATTCAATAGAAACATTAAAATCGCTTTAATGCTCATATCTCATGTTTCCTGACCAAAAACCTTAACCCTGAATTTCCGGTAATCACCCTTGCAAATTTGTTGTTCACTCTAAACCATGATGGTGTTATGAGAATTGTGATTTGTTATCACTGATCGTGAATTATGCAATGATCGACCTTCAAATGTTGGAAGAGCACAAAAAGCTTATAGTCCACGACAACCTCGCCACTATCTCCAAGCTTATTTGGCTCCTTGGTTGACAAACGGTTCATGTATCCATTAGGGTGAAGACATAGGTTCCTGGAAAGGACAAATTAACTATCTAATTAGCTATGAATTGATTGGGCGTTTTTATCTCTTGATTGAGTTAATTAGGGCTTCAAAAGATAAGAGCAATCGAATCAAATGAAAAGAAGGGGCAATTTGAGAACTCGCCACACGCGTCCAATTTTAATAATTCGGTAATTGAATTTTTCTTCACTATATAATGAAATGGTGGATAGTATCTACCGGTCACGCTCTGGCTAAAGAAAAAAAAAATCCACTGGAGCATTATTGATTGTATTCTTGGAGATAAGATGTTGTTCAATGGCTCCTCGTCACGTGCCGATTTTGACTATGCCATTGTCATGCGACTTTTGGTGGACGATTCTGCCTTTGTTTTTTATTCTCATCTTTGTGCTCGCCCATGCACTCGTTTTGATTTCACGTCCTGAGATCTTCTTTCCTTCGTATATCCCCCCACATAGGTCTAGCATAAATACTCTGCATACACTTATTATTATCAAGAATCGCAACTTTTTTTCATCCTATAAGAAACATGGATTTTCTTGGAATTTTGAGAAATGATCCATATTGAAATTTGCTTTCGAGTTTGCTTTACAATATACAAACATTAAACATGTGTATCTCTAAATATATCTGGTGAGGGTGTCCCAACCCTCTCACCTAGGGATGAACATATCAAACTACCCAAATCGAGAATCGCTCAGATTGGATTTGGTCAAATTCCCAAAGGCATCGGCCTGGTTCCCAATTCCATAAAAATAGAATCAGTGATTTTTCGTCTAGTTCCTGGTCCGGAGGGAAACCAAACCACCTCTTTTTTGTTTAAAGTTTTGTTTTTTAATTTATTAAAAATAACAATAAACTCTAAAATAGTAACAATTCTAGTAATGTTATTTTTATTTTTATTTTTGCTAAGGGATTGATCCATGGGTAGGTTCGATCCTATTCCCGATCCTAGGACAGTTCGATCTATACCTCGGTCTCCAAAACTGGGAACTGGTCATTTCAATCCAGTTCCCGGTTCCTAGGTGGGACTGGATTGATCGGGAACTGATCACCCCAACTGACAATAGCCATTGCCGAGGTCGGCGACTAGCATAGGGAATAAGGAAAAGAAAAAGAAAATGGGGAAAAAGAGAGAAAAAGGAAATAAAAAACAAAAATTATCCATGGCAATCATATCATATAAGACGTCCAGCACTGAAAGTAATGTTATCAATTTATGGTAAACAAATCCTTAAACATGAATGATCCTATGTGTAATTTAATATATATTCCCTTTATTTAAGACAATTTAATTCATACATTGTCGAGTAAACTAAACAATCACTTCTTAGCATTCAGACCACATGATCCCCGCTAGTTCTCAACCGGAATGACAATGGAGCACAATAGCTGTCTGATATCTATGACCATTTAAGGTCATTATCTCAGTCAGAGTTCCCAAATATTTTATGTACAAGCAACTAATTATGTAGCTACAGAAAAATTAAAGTATGATTAATGTATCATTAGGAATTAATGGGTGATTTTGTATAATGGTGAATAAACATAGTTACAGCACATTTTGAACTGAAATGGATCATCATTGCCATGCTGAGAAACTTACTTATTATAATCTTCTTTGGGATTGTAGGGCTGGTTAGGGCCATTAATGGCTATGGAATCCAAATCCGGCATAATCAACTAGGGTATGTGGTAGAAAATAGAAAGGAATAACTAAAATTAAGGGTGAATTAGTGGCATTAATATATTTATTAACCAAAGGCTAAACTGATTATTTAAAGGCTCTATGCGATGTACATCGACACATGTTTTGATTAAGGGTGAATTAGTGGCATTAATATATTTAATCAATGGGCCTCTACGAAAAGGCAACATTCCTAATTCATAATCTAGTATAGAAAATTATGAATTTACAGATTCATTTATATAATTTGGTTGCTATTCTGGGGGAGGGAGAGAGAGAATCCATGCTGGGTGAATTTTGTTTTTATTTTTCCCAGCTATGCACTATCAAAAAATGATATGGTTAGTTGCAAGAAGGGAAATGGGCACGTGAAAAAAGGCATTATAAAAGAAAATGGATAGGTGAGGTTTAGTCACACAATTAATTTTACCTATTTTTTAGTTTCTTTCACACTATTTGTTCAATTTGACAAAAGAAAAACCAGAAAACAAGGCGATGGATATCGATGTCAACCCAGTTCCTGCAAAATCAGCTTCTAATCTTTCTTTCTTTTTGTGTTTTATTATTTTTTTTAATGGGAGAAATGCTGAAAATAGGGAGGAGGGAGGGTGTTAATAGTCAATTTATTTATTAATTTATGAATTCCTCATTAAAACATTCTTTTTTTTTTTTGGATTTTAGTAATACCACATAAATTTTGAATATCCATTTAATCCTCAATCCAAATCTAATTAAATTATATCACGAAAAATTCAAAGATGTTGGAAAATATTTTAAAAAATATTTTTCAGGAATACGATTAGTTTTCATTTATTAAGTGACATATAATCGATTTTTTTTTTATATTTGGATTTTAATGAAAAATGATTTTGATCTCATGACTTTATTTTAGGCAAAAAAATTAATTTTTTTATATTATTTTTTAATTTGAAAAAAATGAAAATTTTAATTATTTTCTTTCTGTTTTCTTCCGAGCCGTTCGATGTTCGAAGATCAAGAGGGCATTCCTTCCTGTTTCGCAGCATGTGGGGTTTTGCTTATTGCGCACGTGTCCGTCTTTTCACGCGTGCGAGCGTGTGTCTCAAGCCTTATTATTAGGGCTCCGAAAATTTTAATTTTAATTTAATTGAAATTTCGTATAATCACCTAGGCCTTCGATTTGGGAGATTGGTTCAATCGGACAGCCCACAGTTGAAGAATACCGCCGTTCATGCCTTCCCCGGGTTACCCCACTCGCCCGTGAGGCGTGGAGTCACACATCGCGTGTCAAGCCCATGTTTTCCCCCTATTATACTAAAATCCAGTATCAATATTTCTCGAGCTAAGTGTAAAAATTTCGTTATCGCCGTGATCCATTTGATCTTAGGTCATTTCGACATGCCATCATTATTAAAAAAAAAAAAATTAGGAATTGGGAAAAAAAGCTCAAATTTTTAATTTTTTCTTTTTTCTTTTCAAAAAATCAAATTATTAATTTTTTAATTTTCTTTTTTTTTCCTCTTTTCTTTCCTTTTCTTTTTCTCCATTCCTCTACCGTTCCTTTCTGATCTTGGCGGAGCCTGAGCTCAGCCACATTTGGCGAGCCCCAAGCTTGTCATCATTAAATATTTTGGAAAATGTTTTTCAATTTTTTCAAAGGGAAGATTATTTTCCTAATTTAAGTTTTGGTAGGAAAAAGTGTTTTTCATTGACTAGGAAAATAATTTCAGTCGACTCATTTTTCTAAGTGAACCAAATGCTTAGAAAAAAATGAGGAAAACGTTTTGCGGTCGTGAAACAAATGCACCCTACACAAACATTGGCCTACAATAATCGTTTTTTTTTTTTTTAATGATGGCATGTCGGAATGACCTAAGCTCAAATGGATCACGGCGATAACGAAAAGTTTGAGACTTACCTCTCGTTTTTTTTTTTTTTTTTTTGGTGTTATAAATTGAAAAGAAATGGAATAATAGCTTGGTAAATTTTAATTAGGTATTTAAATAATAAGATATATCCTTAAAAATACTTTTTTGCGGAAAATATATAGTTCGAAAAAACATTTTCTTAAAAGTGATTCTTGCATTACTTACAAAAATGAATGAACTTATGTCTAGATATGAATTGTTTCCGATAATGAAATTTTTTTTTATCAACTAATTATTTTAAACAATCATTTTTTGGGGATACTGTTACCGTGGCATAAACACCGCGTGATGGCTATATCATTAGTAATAAGCAAAAACAGCTTACACTCTTTTTCTTTTGATAATATCTATTTTGTCGGAACAATCGAGATTCAAATTATTCAAGTATTTCGAAATTCATCGTTCTATTTTCCTTTTGAGTGAATGCTACTTTTGTATTACGAAAGAATTTTGTTTCATGTATTTGTTGGATATTCTAAGCAATTTATTGAAGTATCTTGATAATACGTAACGGCGGAATCACTTGACTTGCAGATAAAATTGATTGACCACTGAGCACTTGCGTGGTCACCAAAAAAGAATTTTTGGAAAATTAAAAAAGAAAAAAACACGCACAAGAAAGCGTAAAAGTTAAGAAGCCTTGAAAACTGGGGGCAAAATCCATAGGAAGATTTATATTTTTCCGTGAGATGGTACGTGAAAACGTTAGCACAAAAAAATTGACGAAAAATCATAAAAGTAAGTGGATCCTAAGCCTCTATATTTGGCCAAAAAAATATTGAAGCCTTTATATATGCACTGCATTGCCTGCGCGAAGCAACAAGCCATGTGATCTTCTACAGCGTACCAAAACAACAAAGCAAAGCAAACAAAGATCAGTTATCAAAAGATCTAATCCACATGCAATACCACAAATTCTTCAATATAATTTTATTTTTAATTCACGAGCAAAAGATCACGCTAAGCGTGAATTATATGGTCCCCATCAATAATCGTGCTCATATCCCAATAATTATCTACTCGATCGATCATGACATATCTTTAATGTCGAAAAATTACATCTTAATTGCTTATCTATTACCAACTTCATTATGAGTTAGTTCGTGACAATGGTTTTTTGAAAAATGATGTTTATATTGAAAATCGACAAGCTTTTTCGGTAGTCGTACTTTGACCCTACATTATATCCATCCTTCTTACCAAATCCCTAACAGTACAATGTCTCGCGCAAAGACTTTCAACTTTGCAAGTGCAAGCCTTGGTCAATTTTTATGGCATTAATTGAATAGCAGACAGATTGCTTCGTGGGTGGTCCAAGAAAACAACAGATATAAGTCAAAAGAAGATTTACCAAAAATACATGTACATATACATATATGTACACGAGCACGCACACACATACTAGACTTTCAAGCTGATGTATACCCAAGTTCCTGCGAAGAACTTTCATGGTTTTTCTGGCCATTAGGACCTTAGTTGATGAGGGGCTGGCATGGTTTTTAATGGCCCAACTAAAATCATCTCATAGATGTGTGGCCTCATTCTGATCAGACAAACCTACGTATTTATACTTTTAACCTTGTTCGACCAAAAATATATATACTTTTAATCCTGTAAAGGTTTGCTTTTAGTTGGCCTTTTAAATGGAATGTTGGGTTTACTCCTTCTGTGAAAAAATTTCTTGAAAAATTGAAAGCTCTGAAGAGACAAACATTGAAGTCCTACAAGGCAATAAACTAGAACCGAGGTTCTATTCAAAAGGAAAAAAAAAAAAAGAATCACGATATGATCACCTCATAGAAGGGTAGGAAAACTACTTTCTATCCCCTTACTCTCGCCACTTGTATGATCAGGACTCTCTACTTTTTATTTTTCTGATCAAATCCTGAGGTGAGCAAATGGCCCAGTTCAACCTAAATACCAACCCTATCGGTTTCAAGTCAGTTCACATGGGGACCAATTCCTAGGTAAAAAAATTAGGAACTTATCTTAACCTATTTTATACCTAGTTCATTGATCAACTCGATGCGTGTTCAATCATTTTTTAGCATCTAACTTTTAAGGTATAATATGAAAATTAAGAAATGAATGACATTAGCTCATCGTAGTTCGATAAGCTTACATACTAGATTGAAGCTTTTTTTTTTTTTAATATAGGATGTGATCATAATTATTAAGACGAGAAAATGGGAATCAAGACAAAAAAAAAAAAAAAGAATTTTTGATAAACAATAAAAAAAGCACATAAACATTAATGCATTATAGAGAAATATATTATATGGGAAATTGTCCAAAAAACCCTGAATTTATTATTAGTGTCAAATTGAACTCAATTTAATCAACGAGGAGGCTTTTTCTTTTGTTTCCAACCTAGTACCTTCAAACTTTTGATAAATTTTATATGCTTTTATTTTTAATAAACATTTAATGATGAGGAAAGATCACCCATTAAATTATATAGATACAAACACATACAATCATTGGCTGAGAGTTACCCCGTCTAACACATTATTAAGAAAATACAAACGTAGGCAACGCCTGGGTGCTTTCACCTGGGTGCTTTCCATAGCCTCCAGCCCTTCAAGATCGGATATTTCTTCTAGCAACTTGCAATTGCACACCTGCAATCTTCTTAAATTGTGTAAAAGAAGAATCAATTTGGATGGAATAGCACTAATAAATGATGGACATTTATCCACCATCAATGATTTTAATTGCCAAGATGACTTGATGGGATTAAGTTCGTGGAGATCTCCACGATAACTATGCAACTTCAATAAAGTAATCACGGTTGATCTGTCCATATTAGCAACTTTCCTTTTTCAATTTACTAAAAGTAGTTTCGTGTTTCATCAAGTTTAGCTTCAAAATTAGTGCATTAATCCCCATACTGTCTTTGTTAGCCCGTTAGGTTTATATTAATCTTACTAATTTGCTAAAATGAAAAGTTTGCAATACAAATGATGTTACAATTTAGTAAGTTTAATATTTAATATCTCTAAAATATAAGTGAAGTATGTCAAGGACATCATTACTTCCATTTAAAGTTAATATCAATTATTTTTATTCAACGCTATATCACTATAAGCAATTAAAAGTGAGGCTAAAACA
This sequence comes from Eucalyptus grandis, assembly GCF_016545825.1. Taxonomy (NCBI): domain Eukaryota; kingdom Viridiplantae; phylum Streptophyta; class Magnoliopsida; order Myrtales; family Myrtaceae; genus Eucalyptus; species Eucalyptus grandis. Next base: position 10,932,651 of record NC_052614.1, read on the forward strand.
GAACAATGAAAAACGGGATTGCTTGGGTCAAAATGAACAAATCTTTCTTATATCATCTTACAGTGACTCAATATTGTAGTTTATACAAATAAGAAAGTCCAATTGTCGAAGATAGTCCTAAATATCTTATTAAAGAAGATTAAAATATCTAATAAAGTCATCATATCAATCCTATGGAGGGCCCATTTAGTTAAGTCAAAGTGGCTCCACCTATAAACTAATCTATTTCATTTTCCATTGAAACATCTTTCCACTGTCCATTCAAAATGTCATATGAGTCGATTGAAATAGTTGCACTACAAAAACTTAATGAACATCTGACAAAATCGAAAATCGTTATTATGGTTTCTGGGTTATCAACAGATTGCTCGGTCTCATTATTGAGAGCTCAATCGGCTCGATGATACTAGCGAAAGCGTTACCTCAAACGAGAAGCACCTTTAATAGATCAAAGTCCATAAATCGATCGAATTTGATGGATCATCATCTAGAACTCACATAAAGCTCTACCATCACTGTCAATTCAATGTGGTGGACGATGAACAGTTTAACTTAAGTTTCAAACAAATGTTTTGAGCCATCTAGCACCTCTCTTTCCCCTGCGCGGACCACCACATCAAGAAGAAAGACCTAACCCCAACATGGCATGAAAAACATCCTTACATTCCCATGCAGCAATACTTTCCATAAGAAAAAACCAAATGCAACGCAAAGCTGGCCCCACCCCCACACACACACACACACACACACACACACCACAAAACAGCACCACAAAGAGTCCCCTTTAAGATAGAATCGGGGCTTTGGGGATAAGATTAATCCGAAACCAAGATTTCCCTTCGATCAGGGAAAAAAAAAGTAAAAGAAAAAAAAAAGGAAGATCCAGTAAGTGTAAATGAAGTAGAGTGAGCGTCTCAAAGGCCCTTCATCTCCAGCTTCTTGAACCTTACTGCTTACTTTCCTCTCAAATTTTTTGAATTGCTTTCCTGCACGTGCTTGCAATGTCCAAGCTGTACATGTGAAATTGTTGAGAAGTTTGAGTTTTATTGTGAACATCGAAAAGCTTTTGAAACCGTCCACGTGTCATAAGACATGTATCTATGCAAATTATTTCCAAAGAAATAATAAGTAAGAAATTGCGATTCCCGCATGTCCATGACTCTGAACACTTGCGCTTGTACGCTACTCTCGTTTTGGGTTATTGGTATGACTTTCACATTAACTGTCCCTCTCGTCTGGTTAATCAATCAGCGAAAAGTCTTCTCAAATTATGACATGCTGTAACCTTAGTGCTTTCTAGTTCAGGGTACTGTTATCACGACATATATGATGAACTCAGATATAGGGGTCTGGTTGTGGAGTGGTACAATCTAATTTGGAGTAGCAGCATAGCAAACACAAATTTATTGGATGACTCTTTTGTAGAGATAGATTACCGACAGCAAAGATCGTAGCATAATGGATGACCTCAGTTGATACTGAGTGTAACTTTTGCAGGGCCAATATAGAAAACAAAATGCATTTATTATTCCAGTGCGTAGTATTCTAGCACAACATGGGATTTGGCGGTCTTTAGAAGGATGGAACAAAGAACTTCAATGGATGATTAGGGCAGCAAAGGGCAAAATATTTGGCAGCGAGACTCTTCACGTGTCTTTCCCAGCAAGAATATATCAAACCAAAAAAAAAAAAAAACAATCAACGAAAATAGTTTTTTTCTTTTTAGATTCAATTGCGAGAGGAAAGAGAGAAATATGGAAGAAATGCAACCTTCGAAAAAGTTTGGATGTTCATGGAAATTTAAAAAGAAAGAGAATTCTGAGTTTAACTAAAGAAGGTGGGACCACTGTTCAAGGGAAAGTGCCTCGTCTTACATGCTGTGGAAATTGCCTTCCCCTAATTCTATAATATTTTTTTTTCCATTGTTCATCAGGGTAATTAAGGGTATTCCGTTTTTTAATTGATGAAAATAAGTAAATTGATGTATTTTGATTTACAATTAGATGTTACAAAGACATATTTTACGTATATAATTAAGGTAAATGATGAATTACAATTTCCAAGAGGCTCGAGCTTTGAGAGTGTCGAATAATGATCATCATTTCAAGTTTATTTGAGACAGCAAATCGTCAATCCCAATTCCTGGTAATTTGGCTACGACAATATTTAAGGATCTACTATCATTATAGAATTTTATTGAATGGTCAAATGTGAAATCAAACTTTCTATTTTAGTTTTGAAATTTACAAAAAGAAAAATAACAAAATTTTATTTTCCAATTTAATAAAGGACACTTGAGGAAAAAAAATTAATGTTAAAGATCGCCTATCAACTCTAATACCAAAAAAAAAAAAACCAAAGATAATAATAATAACAAGAACTTACCTACTAACTCCACCCCAAAGAAAACAGGAAATATATATTTATATATTTATATATTTGTATGTATATAAGTCAAACTATGTGATTTTTTCTGTCCTCATATATTTATATATGTGCATGTATATAAGTCAAGCTTATGTGATATTTTCTGTCCTCATGTTTTTCTTACTTTCTTTTTTCTTTTTTTACTTTCCCTTCCACTCGCGTGCATTTATGATTGGAGTTTCTCGTTTTCCTTATTCCCCTTTGTTCTCTTAATTCAATTATGTTTGCCGCCGGATTGTCTACTTCTTTATGGAGTCTATGTTTTGATAAAACTGTCCACTATTTACAATTTCCTTTTAGCTCTCTTTAATGATATCTTACTTTTTTCTAAATGATTCCAAAAGAATTGATTCTAAAAGCGGATACTGGAGATTTGTATAATCTACCTTATGCCGTGGCAAACATTTTTATCATACTAACAAGAGGGTAACATGTTCTTTTTTTCATCACTCGAGTAATGCTATTTACATTTACCACGAAATTTATCCATTTATTGAGTTTCAAAGAACCCGAAAGCAATTGTATACGCCCATGAGAACTAGTAGAATTTTACATAGAAAATCATAAGAATTGAAAAAGCTGACAATTTCTGACACGCATTATTACATTCCTAAATGATCATATGACAAATTTGAAAATGATATAAATTGATATGAACTTAATATACATAACTTTTATAGCAATATTAACAAAAATATAATGTTCTCCAATGAACATAAATTGCCCGCTAGTCAAATTTTATTTATTTATTTATTTATAGAAAGTATTGATATTTAGTTACCTCTAGATTGAGTAACTTTAAGAAAGTACTTATATTTAGTTATGTTTGGAAGAAAGATGCTCTCATGGAAGCTTCAGTGTCAATCACCTAGGGGTACAAGGTGAACGAGTCAGTTGATTGATACTATGCGAAGCATAGGTCACCTTGCAGGAAGTAAACTTACGAGGGTGGTTTTCCAACGGTAGTCTAGGAAGCGATAGTCTGGGAAGCATCCATCATGGATAACACCTTACTTTAATGTACAAGCACCCACACGCCACACGCCCCCCCTTCACTCCACCCTTTTATTATTCTTTCTAGGTGAATGGAAATATGGAAGGTGACATTGCAGAGTCTCTCACCCCAATGGATCTCCCACCCATTTCTTATCCTTTGACCCTTTTAAGGACCGACTCAAGTCTAGACCCATTAAACGGGTGGGTCGGGTCGGGTTTGGGTCGGGTCATAAATGGTCCGACCCAAATCGACCCATTTAACCCGTTTATGACCCATTTATTACAGTGCAAAATTTTTGACCCATACCCAACCTGACCTGTACTCAATCCATACTTGACCCATTTAACGAAACCTAAAAAAAAATATATATATATATATATATATATATATATATAAATGATATTGCTAAAATGGTTTTATACAACACAAATTTAATTGATAATTTTTATAATTTTTAAAATAATTATTTTAAAAAATTTCGAATTTTAATTATTTTTTATTTTTTAAATTAATTTTTTTTTTTTTTTATTTTTTAAAATTATTTTTATTTTTAAGAATATAATATTTAATTTTAATTTTATTTTTTATTTTTTATTTTTCTTCTTCTTCTTCGATCGCCCACCGGCCACGAGACAATGGCCGGCCACTGCGAGCCGAGCTCGCCCGACGCCGGCAGGCCGGAGCCTCGCCCGGCGAGGCTCCCAGATCCGGCGAGCTCAAGCCTCGCCGGTGTCGGGTGAGCTCAAGCTCGCCCCTCGCCGGATCTAGCGGCTCGAGCCTCGCCGGACGTCGGTGAGGCCTTCGCCTCGCCGGATCTGGCGAGCTCGAGGCTCGCGGCGTCGGGCGAGCTCGAGCTCACCCCTCGCCGACGCCGGCGAGGCTCGAGCCTCCTCGGGCGTCGGCGGGCCTCCGCCTCGCCCATTCGGCGAGCTCGAGCTCGCCCGACGCCCGCTCGCCGCCGGGCGAGGCTCACCTGGCCGGTCGCCGGCCATCCTGCGTCCGGCGACCAGGAGGAAGAAGAAAGAAAAAAATAAGAAGAAAAAAATAAATAATAAAATAAAATAAAAATAATTATAATTTCGGTTTTTATAAAAAAGAAAATTGTAAAGTTAAAGAGAGGAGAGAGATGGTGGGATTTTGAGTGAAAATAAATAGGTTCATTTTTAATGGGTTGATAAATGGGTCATAAATGGGTCAACTCTTCTAACCCATTTAAAATCCATATATCTTAGTCTTGACCCATTAAAACCCATTATGGGTGCTTTATGAAAGAAAGCTTGACCCATTAATGACCCATTTAACCATAAATGGGTCTATAAGGGTTATGCAACCCATTTAACACCTCTACTCAAGTCCTAAGTACTTATATTTAGTTATGTTTGGAAGAAAAACACTCTCATAGAAGCTTCAGAATGCTCAAAATACTTCTCTCAAGTCTCGGTAACCTATATGTCCACCCACTTGGCCGAAGTTGAGAGACTCCTCTGTATGATTCTCTTTCTTTAACTACTAGAAAACTAGCAGCATTCTCACATGTCGTACAGGAATGGAAATTTTCATTATTGTAAAATCAATTTAATACAATAATTAAATATATTGTATCTCAATTCATATGAATCTCCCTCTTTTTGAAAAAGTAGAAGGCTAAATTCTTCACTCGTATTCTTTAAAATATAGGGATTTGATAACTTTTAAAAAATTCCTAATTGTCATTCGCCCAAGGAGGCGCTCACGTCTGATTAGCTAATTGGTGAGACATAGATTTTATATATATAATAAAACATTATCGTAATACTTAGAGAAAATTACAAAATTCAACAAAAGAAATATATAATAGGAAGGGTTGTTTTACTAATTTGCAATACTAAAACACATTAAAACCAATGGCATCGACTAAGGCAACCACCTAAGAGAATGAGGAATTCACGCTGGAAGAAAGGTGAGTGGAAAGTATAAGAAAAGGTTCAATTGCAAGGAGAACACTCATCTTGCAAATTAAAAGTCTAAGTGATACTCATTAAGGATATTAATGAAGAGTAGTCCGTAATAATATATTTATATAGATTGTTCGGTGAGGTGTTGATTTGTTGATGACGTGGAAACGGTAGCACGTTTACAAAATTGGCCACATCTTTGCCACATCGATAGCTTGCCCGAAATTTTGGATTTTGGCAAAGTGAATAAATTATAAAGAAATGAAAATTTATTGCTCTAGGTGATTAAATTAAAGTTCAATGACTATGTTACGAAATATTTTAGTGTATAGTTACCAGTAGTGACTTTAACCCATAATCCGGGAGTTAACATTTGAGTTCATTGAAGATTAATTATCCAACTTTTGTATGTATAGTGACTCTACTTGAAATTCTTCATTTCATTATAAAATCACAATTTGAATAGTAACTCTACTTTGGCCTATCCAGATTTTATGGTGTAGTGATTCTGTGGAACCCAATCAATTTTAACCAAAGTGGGCTTTGGCGATTATGCTTTGTCTCCAATAAAATTAATTATTTGTTAATTTTAATTATTTAGCTGGCTAGTATAATATATATAGGGTTAATACCAAGAAAAATTTTAAATTGATACACTAGCAACGAATTTATCCCAAACTAATTTTTTAACTACAAAAAACTCCAAATTAGTACATTTATGACAAATTTATCCTAAACTAATTTTAACTTTTAACTGGTACATATGTAATAAATTTACCTTTCGGTAGTTTCCTAAATATGATCAATACCATGGAAAATTACAACAGGTACATCTGTGATGAACACAGGGTAAAATCCAAATGGGTACACCCATCAATTGCCACCTACCATCCAACTCAGCAATTTGACAATAAAATTTAACGAAAACTAATAAAGAGTAAATTTATCATATATACTAAGGTCAAAAATTTAATTTTAGGTAAAATTATCATGGGTAGACCAGTTTTAGGTTTTTCGTAGTATTAACCATTATTTATATATACTTATCTTCTTTTATAATTTCTTAATAATTTAATGTAATAGAACCAAGGGGTGCTAGGTTGACGAGTAGATTATAAGACATTGTGCAAAGTATAGGTCAACCTAGCATGTTCTTTTGCAGGAACCACCTCCTCACCCCATGTGTAAAAGGTTACTATACAATCCTACCCAGTGGTAGCCTGTATCAAGGCATAGACATGATTTCTACTTTTATCACCAAAGGCCCCCTTCGTTCCTAGGTGGAACGTTTTCTTCCCCACCTAGGAGGAAATAAGGGAGGTGACATTAAGAAGTCTCTCACCCCAAGGCAAATCTCCTGCCTGTTTCTTTTCTGTTGAGCCTTTTAAAGACCTAGTCAAGTCTAACATCTGACTCTTATTGGCATGGATTTAAACTTGCCAATCATTTGTAGTGTCATGTGGCAACTTGAAATGCACAACATGTAAACTTCTAAAGTGCTATAACACATAAAATTGATGCCAAGCATTTTAACCCATCAGATTTATGTTATATTAAAGATTTTGACATAGTATTAGTCACATACCTCTTGATTAAAAATAGTAGTAAAGTGCGATTTGATGTAGTCCTCATTCTAAGCTTCTAGTGAACCTGTCATCAATTTTTCATTTGATGGAAAGAATATTATTTTTGGCATTGCAGGAATGAATTAATCTAAGAAGATCTTTAGTAATGAAATCGAAAATTCAATCTTACACTTTCCACTAGAGAAGCACGTAAAACTTCCAAATAGCCAATGAGTAATTTGGTTAGCATCGTGAATGCCAGAGTTTCTAATGTTTCTACTCCCAACCCTTGTTCCTCCATAACGATCACCTCCATCTTCTTGCAATCCCATAGCTCTAGTTCTCTCAATTGTACAAGAGATTGAACCATAGATGGCAAAAACATAAACTCGAGATTGTTACAATGATGCACCTTTAATTGCTTTAAATTATGGAATTTTATTATTCCACAAGGATTCTTGCTCCATATGTGCCTCAAACCTGGCAATCCCATTATATAAAAGGTGTTTAGCTTAGAGAGAGTCTCAATATTCGCACCGGTGCTTAGTTCGTCAAGGCAAAAAATTTCTTGCACTGAAACACAAGTTACTACCTTTAAAGTGTGTAACTTGTGTAATTTTACCAGTGACTTGGAGTTGATAGCCTTTGAGAGAGATTTGCACAAAGAAACATCAAGAAATTGGAGATTGCTAAGCATCAATGGAGATTCATTGGCCCATGTATCTTCCAGATTGGGAAGTCCAGCCATTGTCAAGGACTCCAAGGATGGGATTGAAATCTGATGGATAGACCCATCATCAATAGCATTTACATTTAGAAAGAGCAGGCAAAAATTACGTACTATAGCAAGTTATCACTAATGGGTGAGGAAGAAAATTTACAAACATCAGAATAATTTTTGCATTTAAAAAAATCTACGATAAACAAAAGCTAATCGACAATCCGAATAGGTATTTCACGACCCCAAAAACGACTAATGAACTTCATTTTTTATTTACAGTATATTCGCGGGTGGTATTACTATTAGATTTTGTTTGCAATTTATTAACAATTAGGGAAACTACAGTAATCAAGAAATAGCGTTCATTCAATTGCTAATGACTACAAAAATTAGTGATCCATATAGCAAAAGAAAGTACATTCAAGGTCAATTACTTCCTACAAGGTAAGCTACTCCCTCTTAGGTTGTGTTACTACTTTGACGATATGTTACTCATTTTATCGGATGATTACTAAAAGTACTATACTATCTCACAATGAAGATTACTGCCATGAAAAAAAAAAAATAAACTATAGAATGATCACAATTACAAAAGACATAGGCAATTTACTAACAAAGGAAAATATCACATTGCAATAAGTGATCTACAGGGCAAGATTGCAACCACAAGAAGTAAATTACTATGCTATAAGACCTTAATTATGGAAGGTATGTCTAATTTACTACCTACCTAAGGAAATTTAGCAATTTTGAAAAGGAATTTATTACTTCACAAGGGAAATTTACTATTATAAAAGTCTAGTTTCTACAAGTATCTTCTTTTTATGCCTAGGCCACCTACCTAGTCCGCTTGGGCTTATCAAGACCGAATCAATTTATGGGTGAAGTATTATAATTTATCCAATAAGATCCAATAAAATATTATATTTTTATCCGATGACATGAGGAGCTAATAATTGTCCTATAATGTATATCTTCTCACAAATGGTAGTATCTTATGTCCTTAATTATCTGGATGTGGATAGTCTACTGCGATTCTTCCACCTATTCTCTGCGGCTCGCTCAACAAGTTAAACACATGGCATGCTGTTTTCTCTCTCTTTTTTTGTTTTTTGTTTTTTTTAATACCAAATTCTTGTTCTCTCTCTTCACAATACCGAAGAATCAACCTCAGGAAAGTAAGACCAAGGCCCGTGCTAGCGTCGAGCTTGTTGGTCGCACTGAGCCCATGAGAGAAATAGATAGAGATAGAATTTGCGCCTGGTCCGCAAGGGAGATGACCGAGCGCAAGGGTAGAATGAGTTGTAGCCGGTCATGGTGATGGCGGATGAGCGTGGCGACGGTGGCGGTAAGCAGATCTGGTTCTCAGCCCTTCAGCGCGTGGTGAGTAGGAGCAAGAGAAGACGCAGGCCCTCCGATGCTGAACAAATTTCGGATGGAGAGAGAGAGAGAGAGAGGGTGGGGGGGGTTTGCAAAAATAGAGAAATGTAAGATGATTCGTGTCGGCCATCGATGTGTGTCGTAGACACTGGGTGCATGGTAGGCCGCAAACATCCAGACTCAAACTTCCTTTTATTCTTAGTAAATCTATTATTGCAACTTGATTTTCCACGAATCTTTATTATGTCATTATAATAGGGCAATCTTGTGTAATCAACTAAAAGGGTTTAAGCAATTTTTGTTGTCCAAAACAGCCGTGCACTTTCCTTAATTGAACCACTGCTTATCCATCTTGTACTTCTCTTATTAACAATAACCAATTTAATCAACTATACATAACTGACCTCAATTTCAATTAAATGCCTATTATTGTTGTTGTGATGATCTAAATTACCAGCTTCATATTCGTAACTTTTCAATTACATAGTGCTTGAGACAATTTTCTACGTCGGATTTCTAAGAGATAAAGGTTTATTATATAGAATCATTTAGTTAATTTTACAATCTACTATATATCAATTGCCATTCTATACGCTCGAGCCTCGACTATATGTTGGAGTAATGCTTCAAACCAAGCATTCGCTTGAAAATCATTCATTTTAATCTTTCACCAATTAAGCCCATGGATTTGACCATAATGAAGGAACAAATCACATGAAGTAGTTTAGAAATGAGCAAAAAAACTTAATTACAGGAATTAATTAATAAAATTAAGCCAAATTTTGAGTAAACAAAGTGGGAAAGTGACAATGATTTTTCACCACATAACATAGAATTCATGAGTTATTTTTCAGTTACTTATGATAATCAAGGTTCCACTCTACTAGGGACCGAATCTATGTACATTCCATTGATTTAGGTCAAAATTATACTTAACTTCATGAAAAATAAAATACTATCGTTTCTATCGATGAAGTATGTCAACTACACTAGCATTAGAATTTGATTTGCATGTATTTCAAATCGCCTATACGGCAATCTTAGAACTCTCTCAACAAGCCACTCATTATTAATTCCTTTCTCCGCCTCTCTTTCTCCATAATATCATTATTTAATTTTACGCTCTTATATTTCTCTCATTCTTGCATGATGCTAATTTACATCAATATAACATTCATTTACCTACCAAAAAAAAAGCATAAAAATTACAGGGAAATTACCCAATTCGCTTGTGAACTTTGAGGGGAACACACGTTTACTCCTGACTTTTAAGTATTAAATGAGTTTGTCCAACTTCGATTTTATTGCGGATGTCAACCATTTGGGCATTTTACCATCTGCATGTTACATGTGATTTTTTTTTTTTTTTAAAGATAAAATTGCAATTCTTTTGTATCGGTTTTAGTTAAATCATCCTTTGGCCTCCGAATGCACTAAAACAAGTTGAAATTTCCCAAAATAAATAAAGAAAAATGAGGAAAAAAACACAATGATCTTATAAGAGATTATGGCAAACTTAGTAGTAATATGGTTAACTTTAGAGCTAAACATCTAATGGGCTTTCAAATATATCCCAAGCATATAAAGCAATCATAGGAATGGCTAAATTTTTTTATTTCACCATCCGTATAGCCTCCCTAGTCAGCTATATTAAAAGGACCAATGGACAATAACATCACGTAGCTATGCTCAATATGCCATAATTTTTATAACCAAATTTTTGGAATTAAATGTGTACCGCTTCAAATCTTCATGGGGATTTCATGTAGTGTTTCCTAAATGTCGCTTACTAGTGCCTACGACTACGAGATATTAGCACAAGTTGAGTATTTAAGTTTGTTATACCAAAAGTGCTTATAAATATATCTATATCTTTTATACAATTTTGTATGCTTGCAAGCATGAACATGCATGAAATTGTGTACTTTTATACTTACTGACTAAGTGCTTATTGAAATACACAATATGGAAAAGATATACATAAGTTAGAATAGCATTGTCGCTACTATTTGAAAACCCTATTCCCTTGCCCATTCTCCGTATTGATTTTTACCTAAGTCACTTAGATATTATAACGAAGTTAGATAACTAGATTTAGTAAATCCATTTTACAAGGTTATGAAATGACGTTATTATGGATTAATCTAATGCCAAAATCCTCTTCAATGTTGCTCTAGAAAACCCTATTAATATTGGTATACTTGCAGCATGAAAGTAGAAAACAACTTAGGTCCTATCACAAACTAAATTTACATGGATTTCATTCTGTTAGTTGGACTTCCACACAATGAAGAGAAGCAGAAGATTACTCTATCTAATTACAGAGAAGGCATGATTGGATAAGGTAATTGGGAAGAAAATTAACGGAAAAAAAGATTAAGGATTAAAATCTACGTTACATCTAATTAGCAAATTACCAAAAGATTAATAAATAGTATATTCTTTCGATAGAAAGTTACTTGTTGTCCGTTGAAGAATGCAACTTGAGTGCCAACTTGGTTGTTTGATGGACTACTTGAAGTTGCTATCCTGGTGGTGAAAAAGTTCTTGATATTTGGCAAGTTGCGCAATTCCAATATATGCAAATTAAGCAACTCAACTTGGCCACAATCATCAACTTCTACAATCTCCCACGCTAACCGGCACTCGACAACTTGGATCTCTTAAAGTTGTGGAAGTTCTCTCAATAATGAAAGAGCAAACAAAACTTCCATCTTGTCACAATTTTCGACTTGTACTACTTTTAATGCACTGAAGGACTTGGAGGAGATATGGTTGTTGCATATCTCCTCCAAGTTGATGAGATTCTTGAGAAATAACGACTCCAATGTCGTAAAATTTGTATGGGATGGCGATTGGAGGATGTAATGGACAGAGGGACTATCCTCAACATGTAGATGCTTTAATTTTGGGAAGCCTTCTTGGGATAGCACACAAATACTTTGTTCAATTTCGTTTAATCCATTTAAAAATAGATCGTCAGTTTTGCCTAAGAAAGTTTGTATGCATCCTTTCTGAAGAATATCAATTATTGGATCCAACTTAAGCTATAATGTGCTTGATCCTTTGTGACTTGGCCAACGTCGCACATCACCTATCTGAATTTTGCACTTGATTAATTTTTCAACGTTTAGATCTTCTGGGAGCACACTTGGGTTAAGAATGGACACATGCAAAGTGCAAAGATTCTTCAAGTTATTCAACTCAATAAGCCTAGCATTAGTTGGTGGAATTGATCAAAGCTATTCTCCATATACAACTCCTCCAATTTCATCAAGCTTCCATGTCACGCCCCGATCCTCGAGCGTGCGCCCATCTCTCATTAGTCGATTAAATAGCAACGTCCTAGGATGTATCACCAACCCATTCATTTTAATACGCATATGAAAGCATATAGATAATCCCTAGACAATAAAATAATGTGATAGGAAATTAAGACTTCAAATTTCGAACTTTTAAAACAACCACACTTATATACAATGCAAACCATAATGCATATATATACAAGGCGAACTACTAGTCAAGTTCAACTTAAATAAGCTTAGAAAGCACAGTCTACAAATAGGGGGTGGGGTTTCAATCCTCATCTAGATCCTCCTTTAGGTCCTCCTCCGAGTCCTCTTCCTCCTCGGTGATCTCTCATTCTTCCATGCTTCAGCTGGAGTCTTTGGCTGAGCACTCCGAAGAGTCAAGATCATCACCCAACTTGGGATCCTTCGTGTCCACCACCGATCCACCCTTAGGATCTAATGTCCCCTTCCTAAACGCTACCTCTAAAACATACAAAAGTACATCAGATTCCAGTACAAGGCCCACCCTCCGTCCATCATTGTAATGGTGATACCACGATCGAAATTTGTTGGAGGACCTTTTGGGGTTCACCCACATCATTCCAAACAATGAATTTCACCAGTACGTATTCCAAACCTTTAGGGTGATGGTATATCGGAATGTGATAACTCATTTCAGTGATTTCTTCAGGTATACCAAAATGCACGGAATGAGGTAGAGGTACAGCCATCTAGGGACCTGAAATATTGTCCCATAACGGGATGAGACTGCGTCTCAGCGAGTTCTACTCTCCTAAGACTCGATAGGTCAAAGGACTTACCTTTACCTCTGTTCCTTCCTGCAAGTCAATATATATCAAATATACACAAACTACATCAATTCACCCACTCAAATCGAACTATCGATCAATCGACTCAGTTGATTACATGTCATCACAACCTTCTCTTGGTCAGTACATTCAATACTGTCTATAAAGTCCTATTAAATTAGAATTGCTCACCCAAAACTAATAAATAGATAGTATAGCTTGCCCAAAAATGATAATATAGTATACTATATATATACTCGCCAAAAGCTGATAGATTAATGCCCCCAGGCCATCATAGTATATTATATATATGCTCGCCCAAAGTTGATAATATGATATACTATATATATACTCGCCCAAAGCTGATAATATGTACTCACCCAAAACTAATAAGTTTAGGCCTCCTAGCCAAAATAGTATGCCACTCCAGACATATAGCCAATTTCTTATTTGTATCATACCCAATAAAAATAACCGTGTGTATATGGTCAATCTTAGCCAAAATACCATAATTTCATTTTCACAATTCCCACCATTTTATATAGTCCACCAAAATATTTTTGACTTTGTAAATCGACACTCGGTTATTTTCCAAACAATTACCAAAATAATTAATTTAGGAATAAAATCCTAAAATCACAAGTAAATCAATTCAACACAAATTAGAGCTCAAATAAATAAATAGATTGCACCACACCAGCATAAAATTTCGGTCACCAGCTATCCCGGTCTAATTTCTAGAAAATAATTAATTAATTAACAAATTACGGAAGATATTAAATAAATGCAAATAAATCCAACTTAGGCCCGTAATGCCTAATTGGATGCCGAAACGGACCCGGAATTTTTTTAAGGTTCCTTAAATAAATAATAGAACATGTCTACTCGTTAATTGCACTAACTAACCACCTAACATACATCGGTAATTATCTAAATTCACTAATTTAGTCTAATCTAACCACCTAATCCATCTTAGCCTAAACTAATCAACCCCTAAGCATGATTAACCTATTAAGCGATGATCAATGAGTTAAACTCACTTGTTTCACGACTCGATCGGTTCAAATCAATAGGAGCGCAATGGGGAACAACTTCCTTCAAAGCGGGCATAGCAACCAAGGTTCTAAACCACCTCAAAATGGGCTCAAAGGTTGCTGGAAACCCACACGTTTCTACATTGATCTTGGCTGAAACATAGGAGAACAAAGCTAGTTTAGGGCGGGAATTGATAGAGAATGGTTGTAAGGGCCAAACCGGGCCTAGGCGGAGACTCACGAGGGTCGGAGACGGGCCAACTAACTTTGGCATGGGCTAAAACAGAGGCTAGGATGTAGGGATAGGGGTTGGAGTGGCGAGCTAGATGCAGCGAGGCAAAGGGCTCGTATGCGACGACAGACGACACTCGGCGTGGACGGCGATCGGATGGTGGCTACGATGGCATGCGAGGCGATCTAGTGGTCTTACTGGTCTTCTCCTTGGCTGCTGGTTCCATAAATTGCACAATGAAGAAGAAAGATGAGGCTACCGACGACTAAGGGGGAGAAAGGAGGCAAGAGGGGGCTACGTTGGCCAAATTTTCCAATTCATGGTCTCCTTGACCATCCTCAGCCACCAGCACCTCCTTGGCCCTCATTCAGCCACCAAGGTCTTCACTTTGCAACCTTGAAGTGGTCCAAAAGCATAGGAAAAGGGGGAGTTACGAATTTGCTTGATTTTCCTTCCAATTGAACATTTGTTCTTACTTTGATGCCTCAAAGATCAAATTGGTATTTTTCCCCACCAATGGATCCCACTTGCTTCCCAATTTTGTGACAAAAAATGATCCCCAGCATTTTCTGGATAAAAATGGCCATAATTTTTTTTTTTTTCTCAAAAGTCTCGGGTTACAAAAAAAAAATCTTCTGAGACCGAGTCGATGCTCTTAAAATTAAATGTGACACGACAGAACTTTCAATTTTTAAAATTGGACTCAAATTCACAATTCATTTCAATTTGGCGAGTTTTTAGCTTGACCTAAACTACCGGGTAACTTTTAGAAATTTTTAGTACAAATGACCCACGATCGATTTTCTTCAAGCCACAATGAACCTACTTGACACATTGGTGACTCTTGGTTGTCATGATAATATCGAGGATTCAAATACGGACATAAGGTACCAAAACGTTAGAAAAATCAGTTTAGTACCAGTCGACGGGTATTTTCCAATTTAGTAGTGTCACCTACAATTAGCTACACATCTCGTCAAACCGACCTATCTCTGATCTCTTATCGATTTTTAACCGTGTCGTAATGGCCTATAAAGATGAGCACGATCGAAAAGCTGATTCCTAGTCGAATTCTCAAGTCTATTGCGTTAAAATTCCTTAATGGCTTCCCTAGATAGTCTAGTTATCTCAAGATTGATCAACTTTGAGAACAGCCCTATAGGCGTGTCGATGAAATGCCCGATTTATTTGATAGAAAACATGATTGAAAATTATGGATGTCACATTCCAAGCACACTCGATTCAATTATCTCAAGTCATGAGCAATGATTTAAGTCTAACAACCTCAGCTCTACCAATTATCCAATTTCTTTTGGCAATTGTTGAATTTTGGAGTTCACAAAGCTGAGAATTTGTAACCCTTTTAGCTCGCCAATCATGGCAACATCCTCCAACGAACAATCATCAGGACACAAAGTGTGTAAATTATCCAAGAATTGAAATAGCCAATGTGAACGAGTGGGTTATACCTGAGAAAGATGTAAGACCGTGAGTTTTCTCATAGAGTTGAAATATGAAGTTGAGACCTTAAGAGATTTGTTGTTTGTGAACAACAAAAAGATCTGCATTTCAGGGTAATCTAACTCTTTAGGAAGCTCCTTAATGTCAACATAGGGAAAGCATACTGCTGTACAACTTTTGAGCTTGTCCTTTGGGAACTCTGTCACTGACTTATCATTATCTTTCCACACAATAAAAGGGTCATCTCTTGAAGCGATCGATGCAACAAATCCACGAACCGAATCATGAATCTTGAAGCCATTAACATCTTCATCGTCTAATAAAAGGGAGGATGCTTGTAGAGTTTGGATCAATGAGCTCAACCTATTTCTAATTTCTTTCATGCTGCTATTTTCTCCAAATAACCTTAAACCCACACCATACTTCACCAAGTTTTCAAGAGAAGGCTTAGAGACACCATAAACAACACAAAGTCGTAACAATGAGTTCTCCTCCTTACCTTCATCGCCTTCAAAATAATCATAACTCAATTGCAACATCTTATTTATCATTTCATCGATTCCTTTATTTGTAGACATCTCAATTTGTTTCAAAGCATCTTCCCATTGAGAAAAATTCGCATATTTGAAACATTTGGCCATCGTGATAATTAGAAAAGGCAAACCAGCACACTTGCGGAGTGCTTCATCCACCAAGGATTTCACAGGTCATGATGAACTTTGTCGCCCACTTGTCCTCTCAAACAAACTTTTTGCCTCTTCCTCCTTCAATTGCCAAGGCGAAAGTCCCTGTCGCAATTCATTTCCCTTTGCAAAACATCTTGAAATCTTGATGTCAACAACAAATGGAAAATTCATTAAAAAAAAAAATAAATAATTAAGAAAAAATAACAAAAAATAAAATTTTCAAAAAATCATAAAATTTCAGAAAATTGGAATTCCTTAAAAAAAAAAAAAAAAAAAAAAAAAATTGCTAGTTTTGCGAATATCTTTTTCTCTTAAATTTTGGAAAATCCTATAAAAAATTAAAATCCAAAATTGAACAAGTTTTTATTGCTTTATAATGGGGATTTTTGGATTGCTATTTTCTTTTAGACACAATATTAGGCTACTTATGTGTTTTTACTTAAATTGCACATGATTGCGCATTTCAATATCTTGAGTGTTTTTTTTTTCTAAATGATTAGGATGAAACCTAAAAATATTCATTAGGTTGCTATAACATTAGTTAGCACGTAATCGAGTTAAGTACTAAAAGAGCATTTAAGACTAACGTAATCAAGCCCTTGTTCCAAGATCTTCCGCCACGCATGAAATGAGATATATTCCTATTTCTCGTTAGGTTTCTAGTTGACCTAAATAGGCTAGTGGCAACTCTTTACGTAGAAATTTGTATAGAATTAATTGAACGAAAACCAATTGTCCAACATTTTGGGAGAACCCGAGTCAACATAAGGCCGTTGGCCCAAATTTGGCAATACTTCTAAACTTTATTCCTTCCGTATCAAGAGGTAGGTTGTGACAAACACTAGTATGAAATTTCAGTAATAAAAGAGCACGATATGACCACAAACATGTCATTGAAAAAACTACTAGTAACACTACCAAGTTCTTGCAACAGTAGTTCTGGATCCGGTAGAAAACAAGGCATATGTAATTTAAGGTAAATGTAATTTAGTCCTCATTTGTCGACAAGGTGTGGAACTTTCCAAATTTTCGAGCTCCACGGTATTTTCCCTTTCCAGTCAAGGTTTGGTTGATCCTTCATTGGTTATGCTCGAGGGATATTATATCTCTGAAGCACTTTATCAAATATTACTGCATGAGAAACAAAGTTCCCTTTGTGTTTTAAAACCTTGACGTGGCCACAACAATTGGAAGCTCGAGAAGCACCAAACTTGGATCCTTCGTAAGGACAAAGTGATAAAATCGTATCGTAGTTCCAAAGGGAGGAAAACAAGACTAGAAGAGAGTGTGCTCACTAGTTCACCGCAACTAAAGGAAGGAGGAATGATTAGGAAATTCAAGGCCCGAAGTGACAGCTCCCAATGTTTGATTTGACTAAATCATATATAGGCATCAGCAATACCAAAGATTGAGACATTGAACATTATTCTCTAATGATGAGCTCAAACATCCAGGATGTTTTCCAGATGCAAGCAAGCTTCTATCATGGAAAAATCAATCTTAACCTGTCAAAATCTGTGCTTTTAGACTATATATAGGTTATTCAATATAATCTCGAATTTATAACCACATGTATAAGGGAAAAATCAAACAAATTGAAAACTCTAATATGGATCGAATTGAGAATTCCACCGTTTGGTCATGCCTGTATCTAAAGATGAAAGATTTAATGGACAATGGAATATATTTCTTGTTAGTTGACTTAGTATAAATATGATTTAGCATAGATTGGTAATTGGTATTACCATGGAAAATCAGAAAAAAGATTGATGAAATAAATTTACATCCCCCACACTACAAAGCTAGTGACCGACCAATTAATTACGATCTGCACGACCCGAATATTACATTATCAATCAACCGGAGAGCTCGTTAAAGAGCATCCAATAATATGGAATAAGAACTTTAAATGACGCTAGTTTAAACTTTTTAATTGGTGAATTAGTTAACTCACTCTAAAAGAATAAGGGCGGAATAGAAGTTAACTTTGTCATGGAAATCAAAATTTAGATAAGTTGCTTAAATAATTTTCGCATCCTCTTCACCTAGTAATATGAAGAGCTACGCCTTTGGACCATCTTGGTGAGCAGCTCGGACTTAACTGAGAACAAGGTAAATGTGGTTCAATCCTCGTTCCTAGGCGGGCTGTGAAATCCTTCAAATATTCTGCTTTCACGATTTCCGTTTTTGGTGAGAGAGATTTGTTCCCGAGATATGATGTGGTGCCGCTGCACAACGAATAACACATCTTTGAAGCACTCTTTCGAATATTATTATGTGAGAACCGTCCTTTTTATATTTGGCAACTATGATTTGAACATGACCAATGGATAATGCTTTGTGAATCCGCAATCCGCGCCACTCTTTTCACGGGAAACCATGCCATCGTATCGCTTTTCTAGTTCTATAGGCTGGGTTGAACCACTCACGACCTTGAGAAGCACTGTGTTTGAGAGGTCCTTTTCCATATTTTCTTGGGAAACTTTTGAAATTCTCTACTATGAAAAATTTTAAAGTTACAAGCCCATGAAACTAAGTCATCATAATCAAAACGGAAGTGCAGAAAATAAAGGGAGAAAACTAAGAAATTTTAAACTCTGCAGCATCGATGAATGATCAGTTTCCAAAAGAAGTGTGCTTCGGTGTAAGTGTGGATTAGATTTTAGTGATAGTTGCTTCATTTGAGAAGCATAAAGCAGGAGAAATCCACCCTATGATTAGGGACGCGATGACGTAGCACAGTCCATTACTTTTGGCTATGGGACCGTCGGGTTTGGCTGGACAAAATTGTCATGCCAAAACAAACGGTGGACATCAATTTATCTCGATCCTATAGTTGAGATGCTTTGTCATCCAACGGTTGACATCAATTTGTGAGAAGTGAGCACATGACATTCGGAAAAGAATTCAGAAAAGAATTACGCTACCTATCTGGGGCAAATAAAATCAGTTCATCACTTGTCTTGTATTCCATCTATTAATTTATGCTTTCATTTGTTAGTTCAGCTATCATGTCGTTCTTGTGTCACTAGTTATTATGTTAAGTTTGGTGAAAGAAAAAGGACTATCGAATTATGTTATATCACTGACATTAAATTTGTAAAATTTTTGCAATTAAGCCATGCACAAGGACAAACTAGTTCAAATTATCCAGATCCGCTCAGATCTTAACGCTTTTAGGTTGCGCGATAAAATCCTAAAATTCATTAACAATATTGACGAGTACTTCACATTATTACAGCTGAAATTGATTTGTGGTCTTTTCCTCTAGCTCTCATGGGATGGCGGCACACCAGTTAGCACAAGGACCTCGGACCAAAACCCTCCCGTGATTAATCCTCGTCAGTGGTGACAAGGGTGCGCCACTATATGTTGCTAATATGGTGCTCATAGTTAAAAGCGGCATTATTAGGTTATATTGTTGGTCATAATTGATGAAGCTAACTAAACTACTTGGTTGCATCTGTTGGAGGAAATCTAGAATTTGATTACACTTTCATTACAAAATTTCAAAGTTTCTGGTGCATTTATCTCTATTCTATATAGAAGCATTCCTTGTATGGACACAAAAATCATGGACGATAAATTCGCATATATATGTGTGTGTGTGTGTCTGTGTATTTAAATGTCACGTGTTTAAAAGATATTTAGTCTAATTATCTTAGTCGATTCTCCAAGATTTTTTAAGAATTTTATCAATTAATTAGATTTGCAAGTGCAATCTATCCAAATTTAGGTATAGTTAACATTTACTTAATAAATGAGTTATGATGATTAAATTTATTTGTATCGTTTAAGTACGTGTATAGATGAATATTGTTGATTTGTCTAGTATAACAACTTAAGGTAATAACTATTGCAGAACTATTTTTTTAAAATGTTCAAAAGATATTTAATATCTAAGAAAGTAAATGTTCAAAAGACATTTGCTTTTTATGTGCCCCACGTCTTCTCGGAACAGCGTATCCAGGCAAGGGTATAGATGAGCGAAGCAAAGTAGGGATGGCGGGAGGGCGGTCCAGTCGGGCCTAGTACGGTCCAGATCATTTCCTGCCAGCTCTTTTTTATTTTTGTGTTAATTTTTGGGGGCACAGTAGAATTTTTCTTTTAATCATTAATCTTTGGAAAAAAAAATCTAAAGTGGAGATTCTCGTCGTCAAGGGAGAAGAGAAAGACTCTCCTTATATTTCGTGACGTCCGTTGCAGTGAGCTCAGCCACCGCAAAGCCTAGACCCCGTTTCCTCCTCTTCTTCCCCACCTCCCTCCATCCATCTTCTTTCCATCACCACTTCAGATCTGAATTGGTTGGTTCCCGGAGAGTAAGACGCTTCGGATTCCAGATTTGTAGTGGCGGTCGGCGATGAGGACGGACGGAATTGAGGGTGATCTTATAATGGCAGCACCTTAGGCTTATGGCATTTCGTTGTGAAGTATAGCGCTTTGGGATTGGTTGTGCGAGCATGAAAGGGGGAAGATTTGGAGCGTTTGCAAGTTCCTCTGACGCACCATCAGAGGGAAAATGAAGACAAGCTTCGGACTGCATTCACCGTGATCGGGTGGCATGTGCTTTTGTTCCCCCTAAATTTATTTTTCAATCCTCGAGTTTTTCTAAATTTTTAATTTTTTTTAATCAAAACTTAGTTGAAGATAATTGACTGGTACTGGTTCCTTCAGGTAGAAAAAAAAATTCAACTTTTTGTTTCTTATCGTGTGTATTTGTTTTTATTCTGCTTTAGAGGAGAGAGTAAAGACACTTCGGATTGTTACTTGTCCACAGTCAGTAGATAATCAATTTTCGAAAGCAATGATAGATAACGTGCACTTTCTATCATAGTTTAGTAGAAATATTTTGTTTTCTCGAATTCTTGATTTCCTAATAGCCTTCGATCATCTTAGTTATTTTCTTTAATCATCTCGTCTCTTGCCTTGTAATGGATGGTAGTTAAGCAAATGTTGGACGACTATAGGTGTATCAACACGTGACAGGGCAACCGCAGTTTTGGCTCTTGCAACTAGAGATTCCAAAGCCTGAAGATTTCGAGAGGCTGGGACATGTTTTCCCATTGAGTACAGGGAGGGTGGTGTCTTGAAAAGAGCTGGGCATGCAGAGGCTTCTGTCGACCTTGCTGTGTTAGCTGGATTGGAACCTGTGGCATTTCTCTTCGCGAGGTTGTGGATGATGACGGCTTCATGGCAAGATTACCTGAGCTTCGCGAGTTTGCACAGCGGGAGAGCTTGAAAATTGTATCTATTGCTGATCTAATCAGGTAAGTATTCTCTTCCTAGCAATCCAATGCAAATACTTTTTAAGGACATGTAGCCCCGATTGAATCAAATTTCAGCTGCAACTTTCACTTCTTAAGTTTGGGCTTTTTTGGCCAAGATGTTGTCTCAGCGGCATCTCCCCTTTTGGGGAGTGGATAAATGAAGAGTAGAAACCTTGGAAACCTGGGTGGGGTGGGAAAAAGAGTCTTCTTATGGGTGGCTGTTGGGCTGTTGTTTGACTTAGCAAAAAGGAGAGAAGCATAAGCTATTTTTGGTCTCTTCATGTCTGAACTTTAGTTTATGCTTTAAGCTTGTGGTTGTTATTCTGCTCGTCGACACCACGCGGATCAATGATTTTGGGTTCTGAAGAGTTGTTTCTCTCAATTTTGTGTGTGTATGATGTCGTTAGGTTAGTATATGGTTATAAAAGGCCAGGATTCTTGCCAAATTATGTCAATGAGCCTGTGACTACGGTTATTTTTATGTACATTTTCTTGTATTTACCTTTTTTCGAGACCTATGTCTGCATGTCAGTTCAACTGAGGCAGAGTCTCATGTGCATTCTTGGCATTATCACCAGGAAATAGCAATAGCACATCTAGATTGTATTCTGACTTGTATATTGAGAAGCTTGTTATACTGTGTGAGTGAGAAATGATTCACTGCTTATTAGATGCATAAATTTTCAGGTACCACGGAAAAAGAGATAAATTAGTTGAAGGTGCTGCTGCTGCAGGATTACCAACAATGTGGGGCCTTTTACGGCCTTTTGCTATAGGTCAATATTAGATGGAATCAAGCAAATTGCAATGGTCAGGTTGAGATAGATTATGAGTTAATTGCTAAAACTGTTTTTAAGAATTCAGAAACTAATGAACAAAGAGTTTTGAATTGATTAATTGTAAACTTAGAAGATCTTGTTTGTAGCAGTCCAATTTTTCAGCACAACTTCAATCTGCGCTTCATCTTATCTATTTCCACATCTTATCTATTTCCATTGCATGATTTGGTTTGACAATGATTTTACTAGAGCACTGTCAAGCTTTAGAGTTGAATAATCACACCACTGAAAAGTTGATGGTATCTTTTGGGTGGAACTCCTTTAAATTTTTTGGAAGCTTGTAAAAAATATCTAATCATGTGTCAATCATAATTTGGAGTACCAAATTTATCTTAGTTGGATAACAAATTTTGTCTGGACAGGAAAATTAACACTGGGAGAAATGATTGTTAGGATTTTAGTGAACTGCTGGGAACATAATTCTTTCTTATAGTCTATGAAATGATTAATAAGGGACCTATATGTGTCTGCAATTGATATAGGAATGCCGTAATTTTAATTAAA
The DNA here is from genome assembly GCF_016545825.1 of Eucalyptus grandis. Taxonomy (NCBI): domain Eukaryota; kingdom Viridiplantae; phylum Streptophyta; class Magnoliopsida; order Myrtales; family Myrtaceae; genus Eucalyptus; species Eucalyptus grandis. The sequence continues at coordinate 10,955,797 of NC_052614.1, forward strand.
AGCAGTATCTCTAGTTTTTCCTATTTTATGTCCTGCCTTCAGACAGCAATATTTCTCATCATGTGATTCATACTATATTGTTTAACATCTGAGCAGAGCGACGTTGGAGGTGATCGAGATGTCCTTGTGAGGGTATCCTGCATCCCTGGAGACATGTTTGGATCTGCTCGACACAACTGCGACCAGCTTGCAATTGCGATACAGCAGATAGAAGCGGCTGGTAGGGGCATGCTGGTCTACCTCCAAGGGCACGAAGGAGAGGAATAGGTTTGAGGCACATATCACGTGCCTATAACCCGCAGGACAGTAGGTGTGATACCATGGAAGCAAATGTGGAGCTTAAATTGCCTGTGTACTCTCAAGAGTATGGAATCAGTGCTTCAAAAAGTTGTTGGTTTTTTTTTATATACTCATGCCTTAGCTTTAGGTAGAACTCATTATCATAGCATCCCCGTTAAATCCAATTCAAAAGTTTGGGCTCAAGGCCTTATAAATATTATCTGAAGGAGCTATGAAACAGGTGAACAGAGTTCAGTCATCCAAAGGAGGCCCAGCCCTTTCACTGCCCTCACTCTTCGCAGGAAAGTTGCTGGAGACAGCCTGATCTATAGACAAATGGACGCCTGGAAAGTAAGGGATAATTTTCCCGCATCCATCATTGTGAGTTAGGATAATAATGTGAGTGCAAATTGCAAAGTTCTTTCGAAGCATAACATGAGATTTGACCATCATCATACTGTCAAAAGGCAACGGATATTCATGGAACGTCATTTACAACTCATATTAGGCAATAAGACATCAACTTCATTTGATCTCACTCTCAACCAATGCACTCATGACATTTTGATGCACTCATTGTGATTTGTTAGCGTATCTCAAGAGCTATTACTTGTTCTTCTTTGATTATACTCAAGTTTATAGTTTCCAGTGATCCTGGCCATTTGATAAAAAGTCATTTCAAACTCTGAGCTGAACATTACTTAGGGAAAAAACTAGAGACAACTAAAACCAACGACTACAGTCAACCATTTCACACTTTCGCTATAGTTTGTCACTTGGAAGTTTTTGGCTTGAAGAAGTCAGAATGCACCTTTGTGTTAGATATTGACATTTGCTAAAAGATAAAAATATCCCTCACTCCTCATACAACCGTTGCCCACACCAACTCAGTCCCTGAGCCAGGAAAAAAACAAAATTTCTGAGGGAAGTTGCCTAAATTTGAGGGCAAGCATACTAATTTGATGCTAGTTGATACTCTGATCAAGTATGCATATGTTGGTCAATTGTTGGAAAGAATTCTGATGGTGTGCACGTTTAGCTCAGTGACTGTCTTTTTCTTCCACTTTTATGATTTAAAACTATGCTAGTGAGTTCTCCCTTCTGGTGAATTCATAACTGTTACTTTCTGTATTCTTTGGGGATATCAAGGTAGAGCAATGTCTAAGATAGCAAGTAGTAGGTAAAATGATTTTTCAGAGTTATGCAAGTTTGCTTCTTCTTTGTAAGGATTACATAGGATACCTGAATTTGATTTATTTCTAATTAATTTGAATGTTTGCAGTGTGAAATTTGAGGACTATCAGACCAGTCCATTTTGAGGTATGGAATGCACCGTTGGTGGACTTTAATATTAACTCCTTCGGCCACATAATGCTTTTGCTTTTTAGCTGGCCTCAATTAAGCTATGTAACTATGTTGTTCAGATTTACAAACAATTTCAGATTTCCTTGTTCTTGCTATGCCTACAAATATATTAAGTAATTTGAGAAGGTTTGCTATTTATAGTGTATGGTTTGCAGAAAAAATAGTACCCGTTATTGCATTTGTCTTTTTTGTCCACTATGAACAGGCAGTTTTGTACATTCTTAATATCGGGATAGAAAAGGCACAATCCAGCTATGTAACTATGTCGTTCAGATTTACGAACAATTTTGGATTTCATGTTCTCGCTATGCCTGCCTGCAAATATATAAACTAATTTGAGAAGGTTTGCTATTTAGACGCTTATGATATGAGCATGTCATGGTGTATGGTTTGTTGAAAAAATAGTACCCATTATTGCTTAATGGGATCTCAAAGTATGCTTTTGCACCATGAAATAAGTTTGTGCTTTGTCGGGTTAATGGTATTGATTTAGCTGAAATTGAAGGAGGGGAGGTTGCAATTACCAACTAGCATTCATGCAATGGTCTTGATTTTATTATTCAAGTCCATTTTTCGATCACAGAGGACACTGGCGCAAATAGAACACTCGGTAAGTATCTGTAATTCTCTGTCCCATTCTTTATAGAAGAGGAGACAGAGTTATATCATCGTTTATTCTAGGTTGTCCACCTTTTATCGTTCTTAGGCCCTTCTTTCATTTGTTGGCATCAATGCTTTTAGTACTAGTTTTACCTAAGAATGTCACTTAGATTGTGATTTTCTCTAATATAAAATGCTGCAATACTTTTTCAGGTTTCACGGCAATTCATTTTGTTGATATGTACTTTTGATCAGGATGAGACAAGCTGTAAAAACTATGAAAAAGAAGTGACAGTTCTTGCATCTGCTGAGGTTGGAAGGTGGCAACTTTTGGGCTATGATAAGAATGAGCATCTTAGAGTCAGGTAAGGACGGTAAGGAGTTTTTGATAGTACCAACTTTTGTTCTTTTGTTGCATATGTGGAGCTCTAGGTTTGAAATGTAATTTGTTGGCGATTTTGACAGGGTTGGATCATGCTTTCCTCCTTTAGATGTTGCATGTTATGACAGATATGGGAACCTCATTCCATTCCCATCAACTCCAAAAGTCAATTTGCAATTCAAGATGGGCAAAGGCACGTTGATTGGTGTAAAGAAAACGAAGGCAGGCCTTTCGTCTGACGAAAGGACTCTAAGAATTAAGGTGCCATGCACATCTGTTTAATATGTCCGGCCCATCTCAGATTTGCACACTTTACTAAAATTTAACCCTATCGAGATACAGTAGTATCTCAAGCATTTTTGTGGTAACTCAGATTTACTGATTGTGTAGGATATACTAATAGAAAGTGGGGATTTAGACATCATCCGACCAAACTATGAGGGCACAATGCTTTTATGTCCGTCAGATGAATCTTTGTCCATTTCTATTCCATGTAAAGGTATCGCATTCTGGATTAAATTCCTTTACAGGCATGAGTGCGAGATTTGTTAATTGTTTAGCTATTGATATGCCTGGAAATTATTTTCTTGACATTCTCATAGTTATTCCTAGACATGCGCGGCAAGTGTTGGCACATCCATCCATGCAAAGTATCCAAATGCTTCCTGGGTGCATAGTACAAGAACTCAAATTGGAGGTAAAAGCGCATCCTCTGAAGCCTTGTGCTTAAGCCCAATTGTGAATGAAGTTTCTAGCACTATTTGTACGAGACAATACTCAATCATGTGCAGACTGTTACTAGTGTGCACATATTGCATAGTCGAGGTTTTCAGTGCATTTTCCTGATCGCAATGGCAATTATTTTACTTGCCATGTATATGGGTATTTTATTGGATGGGAATTGAGGAATTGAGGCCTGGTCTTTCTCTTTTCAATAGAAAAATAACAAGTATCTGAGACAGAACTTCTTTGAACTTTTTAATTGCGTACCTTGTAGAACTTCACCGTACAACAGAAAAAGGAGTGTAAGCTAACATGGTCCAAACTGGAATATCATTATGTTTAGCTAATATTTCGCTGTATATTTGCAGAAGAAATTTTTTGCCACCCTTGCTTATGTCTTTCGTTTGATTCATTTCCTTCAGATGTTTGATGCTTATGGAAATCATGCTTTGAGGGGCTCTGGAGTTCTTTTGAAGGTTGAGGGATTTTCCATTAAAGATCAGATGGGTAAAAAGCACAAGGTGATGTGCTTTCCCAGATTCCCTGCGGTGCTATTGCGTAAATTCTGTAATTAATTATTTGTTCTCTTATTTTATGTTTGGGAGATGAAGGAAGATGGGGGAAATGAAAATTTGGGCAGAGAGTGGGTAGGTAAGAATTCGGAATTTTTGTGGGAGTTTGGAAGGATCAAAGTTTTGTGTAGTCACGCCTAAATTTTCTTCCCTCCGCTCTCCCAAACAAAGCTTCAAAGATGGCCTTTGATGACACTAATTCAGCATGTTAGTCAGGGCACTTATCTTTCCATAGCTGCGTATGAGGTGCATGAGACCATTTAACTGAAGCAACAGGAACTTTGTGGTGATTTTGCTCCCACATTTACCTACATTTATGTTGTTATTATTGGGAATGACCCTGCTGGCGTTTTAGATATAGGGCATAAACTGTTCAAGCAATGAAATAGCATGTCGGTGGCCCAAAAAGATTCGGCGAATTGTAGAGGTGTATTGTGTATTCATACCATATTTGGAACAGCATATGCATTGCTGATGGGTTAGCCTCTGTCGAAAATTATTTAAAAGAATGGAATACATTTCTTGTTCAGGCGGATCATGATGGATTTGTTCATCTTGGTGGCATGTTGAAAGTTACTGCAGGTTTCAATCGAAATGGTATGAACCTTGAGTTTGTAGCTTGAACTTTTACTTTGATCTCTTCTAACTTTTTTTGCTCGGTTCTAGAAAATTTGGGTTTGCTTTGTCTAGGTGAATATGGGCTGAGTTTGATCTACATGAGTTTGGGCTTAATTCGATTTTGACAGATTGGGCTTCCTTTACATTTGAGTTTGAAAAGGCTGAGATAAGAGCCTGTGCTTGTCTTCGGCGAAGCCCGTAAGACCGGAGTTGGCCCATGTTTGGATCTGGCCCAAGCGAGTCAATAAACATCGAATTTTCTTGTGAAAGTAGCACATTGTTCCAAATTCGGACTTTCATTTTGTCATCCAATCATTTCCAAGGTCATTCAATCGAGACCTCAAAATGTCCACTAGTTTATATCAGAATGTAAATATATTGAAATGGTCACATTCACATATACATTACAATGCTGATTTTTTTTTTGTAATCATTTTTGATATACCATACGCATGTTTTTAGATATTAATAAGTAATCCTAGAGTCTTTGGTGGCACAATCAATACATATAATGATTCTTTTTGTCAAGAAGCAATCAGGTATATTATTAATCACGTTACTGTCCCATTATCTAATGATGATGTGCTCTTAAGATGAGATAGCTTTTGGGGAATGTCCCATTAAGATAAGATTGGGGATAAGCACCACTAAAATAGACCAACCAAGGATGGAGTTAATTAACAATATGATTTATGTGACCTTTAATTAATTAATAAGTACGATTTCTGTGACCATTAATATGGGGGTGGAATTAGTATGGGCCATAACAAGCGATAATTATATGGTTTTATCGTTGAAAGGGTGGTGGGAATTCACGAAGCATTACTCATTGGTCACCTCATAATTTTCATAATACGAAGGGAACTCTACTTTTCATGTCATAATATCCAATAAGAGTGCTTTAGAGATAAATTATTCGCCAATCAGCGGCAAATTGTCAAACCTCGGGAGCTAATTTCTCTTAGCAAATGCAGAAAATGTTGTGAAAGCAGAAGATCTAGAGTAAAAATAAATGCTTCGTGAATTCCCATTCTCATCCTAGGCCTCACCGGAGAGAAGACGAAGTTGTCGCCCAGCTAATTTCTCTTAGCAAACCTCGGGAGCTAATTTCTCTCATCCTCATCCTCATCCTCGCCCTTGCCGGAGAGACGACAAAGTTGTCGCCGAGCAGGACACTCCTCCACGTAGTAGCCCTCCCTTCTTCATGCTGTCCGACGCGCTAATTTGCCAGTTCAGTAACTTTAATCAAATTAAGAGGCTCATGTAATTCATCCATCTCAGTGAACTAGCAATCGAGAGCAAATTTTTTGAGAAGTGACTGTCCATTAATGGCTATTTTTCAGTTTGGTCACTCTGCAATTGCCACCCCTTATAAGTTGATATACCAATGACTCTTCTGTCCAATTCCTACTTCATGTGTTCATCCCAGGAATTTCAAGCAAATGCATTCTTCCCAGAAACTAACATTTGCTCATGTCGTTGGCAAAACACGAAATTGCTGGTTCAAACGTTCAAGGGGAAGCATTCTTTTTAGGGTCATAAATGATCTTTGTTGGAGAAGAGGATTCTTAGGCATTGAGGATTTCTCTAGGCTTTGAGGTCACATATGTCATGACCAAAGGAAATAGCCAATAGCATGGGTCTTGTGAGATTGACTATCATGTATATACGTTCGATATTTTGGTGATCTCTGAATGATAAGCCCTGCCTATTGATGCGTTGGTATGGTGAGGTTTGATTTTGCTTTTTGTGTATTTCTCGTGTGGTGGTGAGGAATGCGGCATGAAGAAGACCATGGGAGAAATAAAAGTCTTATTAGTTTTTTTTTTTTTGGTAAAGAATAAAAGTATTATTAGTTAGCAAATGGAAAATGAAGCAAAGAAATAATAAGATGGGTTTAATTAGGTTTAATAAACTTCAGGCTTGAATGGGTTTTATGAGCTTGGGCTTAGCTTGGTTTAATAAATTTGTTCGGTTCTAGAAAATTTGGGTTTGCTTTGTCAAGGTGAATATGGGCTGAGTTTGATCTACAAGAGTTTGGGCTTAATTCGATTTTGACAGATTGGGCTTCCTTTACATTTGAGGTTGAAAAGGCTGAGATAAGGGCCTGTGCTTGTCTTCGGCGAAGCCCATAAGACCGGAGTTGGCCCATGTTTGGATCTGGCCCAAGTGAGTCAATAAACATCGAATTTTCTTGTGAAAGTAGCACATTGTTCCAAATTCGGACTTTCATTTTGTCATCCAATCATTTCCAAGGTCATTCAATCGAGACCTCAAAATGTCCACTAGTTTATATCGGGAATGTAAATATATTGAAATGGTCACATTCACATATACATTAGAATGCTGATTTTTTTGTAATCATTTTTGATATACCATACGCATGTTTTTAGATATTAATAAGTAATCCTAGAGTCTTTGGTGGCACAATCAATACATATAATGATTCTTTTTGTCAAGAAGCAATCGGGTATATTATTAATCACGTTCTTGTCCCATTATCTAATGATGATGTGCTCTTAAGATGAGATAGCTTTTGGGGAATGTCCCATTAAGATAAGATTGGGGATAAGCACCACTAAAATAGACCAACCAAGGATGGAGTTAATTAACAATATGATTTATGTGACCTTTAATTAATTAATAAGTACGATTTCTGTGACCATTAATATGGGGGTGGAATTAGTATGGGCCATAACAAGCGATAATTATATGGTTTTATCGTTGAAAGGGTGGTGGGAATTCACGAAGCATTACTCATTGGTCACCTCATAATTTTCATAATACGAAGGGAACTCTACTTTTCATGTCATAATATCCAATAAGAGTGCTTTAGTGATAAATTATTCGCCAATCAGCGGCAAATTGTCAAACCTCGGGAGCTAATTTCTCTTAGCAAATGCAGAAAATGTTGTGAAAGCAGAAGATCTAGAGTAAAAATAAATGCTTCGTGAATTCCCATTCTCATCTTAGGCCTCACCGGAGAGAAGACGAAGTTGTCGCCCAGCTAATTTCTCTTAGCAAACCTCGGGAGCTAATTTCTCTCATCCTCATCCTCATCCTCGCCCTTGCCGGAGAGACGACAAAGTTGTCGCCGAGCAGGACACTCCTCCACGTAGTAGCCCTCCCTTCTTCATGCTGTCCGACGCACTAATTTGCTAGTTGAGTAACTTTAATCAAATTAAGAGGCTCATGTAATTCATCCATCTCAGTGAACTAGCAATCGAGAGCAAATTTTTTGAGAAGTGACTGTCCATTAATGGCTATTTTTCAGTTTGGTCACTCTGCAATTGCCACCCTTATAAGCTGATATACCAATGACTCTTCTGTCCAATTCCTGCTTCATGTGTTCATCCCAGGAATTTCAAGCAAATGCATTCTTCCCAGAAACTAACATTTGCTCATGTCGTTGGCAAAACACGAAATTGCCACATTCCAAGAGAAATCATCCCTGCACGGCATGTAACTAATGGATCCAGAGACTTACCCACCTCTCCCATCCTCATGTATATCCTTTGATCGTCATTTTCCCAGTGAAGCTATTCTTAGTGAGGCATATCGTCAAACAGTTGCCGTGCATTACCCGTTTGACCGAACATGGCGTAAAGCCGAAGGAAGAAGAAGGTTTTGCGAGCTTGATGGGCGCATTTTGAGAAACTGATCACCTTCTCTTGAAAAAGCGCGCAGGAACAAAGCATAAGGAGGCCATCATAACCGACCGCAAAGCAGGACTGAAGTCGCAACCGGGGGGCTGAAGGCGTGATGTAGAGAGAGCTCCACCACGGGAGAGACACCGGAGATCACCGTCCGAAGGTCGGAAGAAGGGACGCCGAGGCGGCGGAGATCCCCTCCGGCGAAACTCCAGTAGGCGAAAACGGGCTAACTACTAGGCTTATGTCTGGGGCTGCGTTTGATGGGGCTTAAAACAAGGAAATGGATCCGAATTGGGTCTCTTTCTCTTATTCTTTTTCTTTTTGTCAATTTCTTTAATATCTATTTTTCTTGAGCTTTCCTGCTTTCTATTTTAATTCTTCTTTTTTTATTCTTTTAAACCAATGCTTAATTTGTTGATTAAAATTCAGGTTCCAACAACCCTTCTTATTTTCAACAGTTTCTTTGAATGTATTCCCATACTATTAGAATTTAGAAATTAACTATTCGATCAATAAAGTATTTCGAGGGTGCTTTGGTGTTGCCCTAAAATATAGAGGAGAAATTTCCTAGGGCTCCACACCATGCCACCAAGTCATTAAATTGGTATGTCTTTACAACTCAGTATCTATATGAGAAACTTTGGTTTGGAATAGTCTCAATAAACATAGTCTTTTTCTAACTTAACGAAGTAAACTAGTCTCCACTCCTAACTTGACGCCTCCTTTAATATAAAAATCATCCATCCACGTTAACCAGAAAGCAACAGAATGACTATATAACTAAGCATGTTGGCTGACTCTTTTATTTTCTAATACTCGATTGCCAAAAAGTCGCCATTCTTATCTTGATTGCGGTGGTCAACTGCGGTGGTCTTCTTTTATTTTTATATTGGAAAATTTGGACTTGTAGTAGTGTGCTACCAAGTTTTCCCCTTTCCAAATAATTGACCGCTACTTAATTTAAGTCCTTAACTAAGGTTAGGTTACCGAGCACCATGGTCCACACCCAAGGAACTCACTGGTATTTTTATTTGATTATTGTTCAGTCTATAGCACTTTGATTTTTCTCACAATATCCCTTTCATACATAAACTGAGTGTCTTTCTCTAATATTAATTAAATCAATGAAATTGAAAATATAAATAAAATTATTAGAACTTAATCGATTTACGGAGCTTATAAGTTGTGCCACAGGTCCTCGCATTCGTGCTCCTTGATGATCCAAAACAAAAATGTGGACTAAAAGACGCCATTTCCCTCCAAAGGGGAGGGGAGGGGGAGGGGGAGGGGTTACAAACGTGAACTTTGGATATTGATCAAGCCCATATTCCTAAAACACTATTCAAAGGCTTGACAAGGATGTAAAAATATTAATGGGACTTAAATAAATTCTTATATTCTATGCAAGCCATCAGATGGTATCTCAAATAGAGATGTAAATATTGAATCATTCCAAAGCATGAGAAGACAATGTGATCTTATCATTTGCCGCGTTAGATAATTTTTTCCTTCTCTTTTTTCTTTCCCTAACCTGTCACAGTGAAAGGAAAATCTAATATCCGCCTACATTTATATTGCTTATATTATGTTTGTGCATATCTGCACCGCACTATCATTAAGATATAACAAATACATTATTGGCTTTATTTAATGATATTGCAATGGGCTTCCCATCCACATCAATCATATGCAAATCAATTATCAAAGGAAGCAAAACCATACCATTTAACTAGGGTTTATCTTTACTTAAGGAATTCTATTGAATGCGATGTACAATTATTCTTTATGATAAATTAATCATTTTTTTTTGTCAGAATAAAATAATCATGTTCACTTAGCATTATATTTTGCAATTATTGAACATCAATAATGTGATACTTAATCATTTTCGTTTTATTAAAGAATGCTAAATGATGGAAAATATACTTATCTTTACAATAAAATATTATGCTTACTGAACCCTAGGATTGACGTGGTTGGTTGGGGAATTAAGGAATTCCAACTTAAGAATTGGAGATTGCCGGTTAGGACCACACACATTACGTGCAAACTATTTTGGATTTGAGTCACCTACACAACCAGAAGGCTTGAGGTTAACCGATTCATTGGGCTTGCAGGATATTTTATAGGCTTGTCAATAGACAGGTTTCCAAGACTATGCCCCTAGATTACACACACACACACAAAGATGCTTACTTTAGGAGAATCCTAATTTTATATCATAGTTATTTTAGTATGCACTTATTCCTCATAATCTAGGTAGTTATTAAACAACAAACCCTTATCAACTTAATTACAAAGAGAATGTCATCCCTGACTTTATTTAGTATAACATTTTTTTCGTTAGATGTGATGGTCTAAGTTAGCCCAAGTCCAATATGTCAAAAAGTAGAAAAATATTCATAAAATTGGATCAATAACATCCAACCAAAAAATATATATAAATCAATAACATGGCCAGTGAATCAATGTTTGTCCCTTGGCGGTGCAGAAAAGGAGGGAGACTTAAATAATGTTAAATTATGATTACATGAAAAATCAAATTTTGACTTGCTAAAACATTAAGTTACATGAAAACCAAAATTCAAAAAATTCGACGGACAAAATATGACTGCTCTTCATAACAAAAAAGACAAATTAGCTAGATTTTCCGCCTAAATCATTGTTTCACCAATCGACACACTATTATTAAACCAATTTCTAGCATGTTTCAAAATAACAGGAAAAGAAAGTTCTTTTCAGTGAAGGAGCACAACCAAACAAGGGGGCATAATTGTAAACCTAAAACTCAAACTATAATCAGCCTATCGCGACACTTTGAGTACTCATTTCAAACAGCATAAATAAAGTCTTGACCAGCACCACTCAAAATGGTGACTTTGAACACAATGTCAACGTGTTCGTGGACAAGTTTCTCTCATGAATGGTTGCCAACCATTGACAAAGACATAGCCTCTCTAACTTATCTATAGCTCCTAATGAGCTTCACTGGCCATTATTTGTAACGAGATTTACTGGCTATAATTTGTTGAAATACCTAAGAGTTACCCTTTGCTTTTCCAGAACATGTTGCTTGATGAATCCACTCGGAATAGTTTGCACATGTTCACGTTGGAACAACCAAGATATGAAATTGCTTAAGTGAAATGATAAATCCAAGGAAAAATTGGAGGGCAATGAGCAAGACGGTATTGATTTGAGGTTGAGGAAATCCAAGGATAAGTCGATCCATTTGAAAGTGCTCAAGGATGAAAGAAATTGCTAGCTGACATCCTTTTCTAATACTTGTTGTTATTTTGTATTACTATGGTAATCTGTCGAATTATATTATGAACACTATATGGATAATTAAAATTATTCACCAAGTGGACATCAACAGCTATGTGATCATGGCATTCTAGGTGCTAACAGTCATAATCGAACTCTAGGTATACTGGAGATGCTGCAGCCCCATGTCAAGCAGCTGGTCCAGCAGTAGCTTTTAATCGAGGCCCTCTCAAATAGAAAAAGAAAGAAGAAAGAAAACTTTTGATATGAAGCTTGCGGCAGCATATATTCGAATCGTTATGTCACGGGAGTATACCTTGATTGTTACTTGTCATAATTGTTGCATTAAATAGTTAGAGGTGTCGTGTCTAGGAAAATGAAAAAAAAAAAATCGAAGAATCTTCGTAGTGGTTAGAAAACAAGAGATTGGTTATTTGCTGGTTTTGTCTCGTTTTGTTTGTCAATGTTGGATTGGAATAAGACAACCTAGGAGTCTTAATTTCAATGGAAAGCCGTTCTTCTTGGCACATTTGCTGGATGTTACCGCTAGTTTTGGTCGTGATTTTGATTTCGGTTTTTTATTCAGATAGGCCACGTCTAGGGATGGGTCCTTCTCTTCTCTAGGTTTGTCATCTTTTCGGCACTATGGATGAGAATGACTCATTTAAATAGCAAGGTTAAGCAATGACATCTCATTATTGAAATGAGAAGTGCTTTGTCAAAGCGAAGATATAAAGGTCCGAGTTAAGCTCAAGATTAACATGTCAATAAGTATATTTTTAACAAAATTGATGTTGAATATTCAAATCAATGACACGGCCACTATACGTTTTACAATTATTAAATCTAGACACCTTTTTGAAAATGAGGTGTCAATCTTTTTCTTGTTCAACTAGCTTAATTATAGTATTTTTATATATCTTTCATGGGCTTCTCGATAGATGGATGTCCATGTTTGTGCCCCTAGGTTACAAAAAAAATGCTAACTTTACATAGTAAATTTTTTTGTATGCACTTCTTCCTCATAAACTAGGTAGTTATTATGCAAAAGACCCTTATCTACTAAATTGCAGTAAAGACAACACTTAACTTTCATTGGTCATAGGATTTTCTTTGTTAGAAATTAGTCATAACCTTTTCAAATAGTCAGAATAAATATAAGGATTTAGCAATAATTTGACATTCTAATCAAACAACTATGGCAGAGTTTGAGAAACGGATGAGGAAGCTATGAAGGCACCCAATGTTCCAGTTGAGCAAGCCCGAGAAGAAGACGCGAAGTTTTGGGACAGTAAATGGCAGAGGAGGTGATGGAGTAGGAGTAAGTAATAAGTTGGGCATGAGATGTAAGTTTTGGAACGTTTTTCAGTTTATTGCGTTTTGTTTTCTACAAGAAATAAGTCAGAAATGCACTAATTAGAGGAGCCATGTGTTACCATATCATGTTTTAAAGCCTCAAATTATTGCGATTTTGTGACTTGTGAAATGTCCACTTATAACAAGATTCACATGGCATAGTGGCATTTGGTATAAGATGGATCATTTTTTTCAAAATGATTGTCATGAATTAGGAATATGCAAGAGTGATTCCGAAAGATTCCACACGATGTTCCATCATTACATTCGCCGACTACTCGTTAAATTTACTTATTAAGTACCCTTTTTTTCTGCCTTTTGCTTTCCCTAAAAAAATTGAAAATTAAAAAAACTTAGATTTGTAAATTATGAAAATCATATAACTCTCATTGCCAATAACTATGCATTAAGAAAGTTTTAAAATTCAATTATTGGTAACTGCATTTTTGAAAAATAAATGTTAAGAATTAAAGAATCCAAATAGATCCACGCATTTTTAAAAAGGAGAAACTACAATCAGAACGAAAGACCATGAAACAGTGTTAGTCGGGTCTCGCAATCATTTCCCATATTAATTTTGTCATGTAAAGAGTAGAAATATTCAATAAAGTAATTAATTTAAAATGTTAATGAAGAATGGCAAAGGATTAACTCCTTTAGAAGTTCTAATAGAGTCATGTAGAAGGTCTATGATCAAAAGACTACAAAGACTGACTTTCCAAAAAGAAGTGGTCCTAACCAACCTACACTTTCGATCACCTCCTCTCGGCTCCAGGTCCTCCACTCGACGACCCTGAAAATTTAACCCACGGCGGGGTGAGATATAAATCTCAACGAATTAATGCTCTAAGCCCTGATTAGAAGGGAAATACGCCCAGAGGCATCCTAACCTCTCAATCACACAATCATAGGGACTCACCTTGCCTCAAATCCACCCTGCAGATCAGTATAGTTTATATTGCAGACAGCCATATAGATATGAGCAACAATTAAGCTCCAACAACTGGAATGCCACACTCAATTCTCAAACCAGTACAGGGGTCCTGATTATAGGGTCAAATTATTATGACATGTCAAATACCATGCCACACAATATTGTCCCATAATCCGACACATTCAACTCAATTTATCTTACATTCCTAGTTTGATCTCGGCATATTAGCACAGCCTACTCTCTGTTTAGCAGTCTTCTGGCATTGCCAGGCATCGTCTCATCCCATTGAGTACGACACGTCTCCATCAGATGGCTTTCTCGAAGGAGCACAGGTCTAGAGTCTACTGCAACCGGCTTTTCGTTGTCTAGGGGTGTCTCACATAGGGTGACGTCTAGCTTAACAGCCCAGAGCAGGTTCTCTTAACCAACACACAATCACTCAATTATGGCCCAGGGCACTGTGCATTGCACTCAAATGCCTCAATTAAAATGGTGAACCTAGCCTGTTTCTTCGTATTATAGATATATGGTAAAATAATCATGTGTGGGTACACGATTAGATTAAACCAGAAAAATTGATATCTTCAAATTTAAAATCTCACTGTTTTATATAGTATATAAAACCATTTTCGGTGTTAAAAGTTGACACTGGGATTTTATGAATAAATATTGGAAATTCATAAATTCTGGAATTAAACACTCAAATTTCCAATCAACACTCAATTTGCACAATTTAATACCCAATTGTAGAAATTAACCACACCATTGCAATCAGCACGAAATTCTGATCACCGGCTATCCCGGTCTAATTTTGGAAATATTTAATAATTAAATAATTACTGAAATTAATTAAATAAATAAATTTAAATTCTACAAATACTAACTTAGGCTAGAATCACTAAATTCATCGCCTAAACGGGTTGGAGAAATTCCCGAACCTGTCTAGATAAATAATACAATTTATCTATGCCTCACTTAATCTAATCTAACCACCTAACATGCAAAATTGAATAATTAAATCACTAATTTAATCTAACTAATCACCTAATTCCTAATTAAATTAAACTAAACACTCCTTAGACATCATTAACTTACTAAGAAGAGTTTAGTGCATAACCTCACCGGTTTATTGTGGAAACCGTTTCACCGTGACGACGGGGCGACAGCAGCCGAAACTTGGGTTCGCGACAACATCCACAGGCTTGGACTAGGCCTAAAACCGGTCCAACAAATCTCAACCCAAATTGAGATTTGTTGCTTAATTGGGTTGGGCTTGATCTAGGCTTGGGGCTGCGGTTTGGGCTTGGCTTCTCGGGCTTGGGCTTCAAGACTGGGCTGCTGAAATGCCATTGAAGATGGGCTTGAAACTTGGGCTGGAAAAAGAATGCGTGCTGGGCCAAACCAACTTGCTGGAGCAGATGGGCTGAAATTCCCGTGGCCTGACTTCGGATGGGCTGAAGGCGTGCAGATGAAGGCGAGAGACACGCGAGCAGCTTCAGTCAACACTGGGGGCTTCGTTTGTAGTGAAGTTGACCCAGCAACTGAAGACACGGCAAGGCAGATCCGGAGGAATCGTGGGCTTCTGTTGGGCTGTCGGTGGCATCGATCCAAAGGGGGAGCAGCGGTCTTCGAAGCTGAAGGTTGATCGTGAGCTGGCGTGAGAGACAGCGTGAGGATTGATGGTGGATGACAAGAGCTGGCGGGGAGCTTCTTTAGACGGTGGCAACTCGGCAGAAGTTGAAGACGCGTGGGCCTTGGGTCTTTGGTGGGATGCTGAACGAAGAGATCGGCGGATTGAAGCCGCATGGAGCTGAGGGCGGTCAACAAACCAAAGTTGCCTGCTGGAAGGTTGACTCACGTGGGGTTGACGATGGTGGACAGCAACGTGGAAGTGAGGGGCTGATTTGGGGCTTCGTTGGGTTCGAATGAAAAGGAAAAAAAAACAGAGGTGGCAGTGAAAGAAATCAAAGAGAAACCGAAGCCTGAAGAAGGAGGGGATGGACAAGGGGCGTGCTGAGGAAGCTAAGAAGAAGAGAAGAAAAAAAGTTCAAGAAATCTTATCCTTTAATCCAAGTTTGGTCCCCCCTGAAGCCAACAAGTTTATCTTTTTCGTCCCCATTTCTTTTTTGAAAGATAATCCCCAATTAATCAAATTTTGAAGCCTATTTTACTGCCCCAAAATCCAGTTCCGAAATTCTTAAATTTCGGCTCCAATTCTTCGCGAAATTTCCCAAATCGACGTCCAATTTTGATAAAAAAAAATCTCGTACAATTTTTGCAAGTCCTCAACACCCAAGGGCTCGGCTTAGAAGTCCAAATTTCCTTCGACTTGGCCCATTTGAATCTCCGTTAATTTTCCATAATGTCTTAATCAATTTTCCGTAAAAATCTCGGAATCTCCGAAAATTCTTCAAAGGATGAGTCGACGTTCCTAAAATGGATCGTGACATGACAGAACTTTCAATTTTTGAAATCTGGTTCAAATTCACGGTTAATTTTAATCCGACGCGATTTTAAAGTGACCTAGTCTACCGGGTAACTTCTAGAAATTTTTGGTGCAATTGACCCATGATTGATTTATCTCGAGTCACATAGTGCATCTTTGACACATTGACGACTCTTAGTTGTCGTGAAAATCTCGAGATTTCAAATACGGACACCGGGTACAGAAATGACAAAAAAAATCGATTTAGTGTCGATCGATGAGAATTTTGCAATTAGGTGGAATCACCCACACACTAATCACATATGTCAATCGAATAGACTTATCTCCGATCTATGATTGATTTTTGATGGTGCCGTAATGACCTTTGCAGACTAGCACGGTCGAGCAGTCGATTCCTAGTCGAATTCTCAAGTCCATTGCGTTAAAATCCCTTAATAGTTTCCCTAGATAGTCTAGTTATCTCATGAGTGATTAGCTCAGAGAATAGCACTATAGGTGCATCGATGAAATGCCTAATTTATTTAATCAAAAACGAAATCTGAAAATTCAGGCCGTCACAGTATATCTTAATAGGCATTGGGTTCAAGATTCGACATGAAAAAGATGAAATTATAGTTTTCTCCTTTCTCGAGTGATGCAAGGGATGAAATTGTCCCGATTTCTTCTACTACCGAAGAAGAGAACATTTTTAAATTGTAGTCCCTACATATTGAGCTGAATTGAGAAGAAAACATTATGGCAAATCTTGTTCAAGCGAAAGACGGACAAAAATGGTACTCCTACTAGGTATTTAAAATATGAATGACATGTCAAGTAGTCCTATCTTCTATCCCTTCCAGCTTGAGTAAGCTTCTTTCCTCTAATGTAGTTCACGATGTGACTATCAGCTACAAATACCATTGTCCATCTTTCATGGACAATTCACTACTTGGTTGATGAAGACATTCTACTTCAAGGACCAGATTTTCTTGAACTTCCATTCTAAGGGCCATATATATTCCTAAACCGGGAACCAAAAGGAGATCTCGATGGTGAAGTGCCTTCTAAATGCTCTTGAAATTATCTTGGCTGTCATATGTACATATCTCTTGTTGTTTTCATTTATCTGATTTCTAAGGGCATGTCTCTTTTTTGGTGCACAATTGGCGTCTGCAACCTATTTTAAAATTCGCCCGCAACCAATTGCTGGCTCTGAGAAAGCTATCATTACTTGCAATTTTGCCAAGCATTGATCATAAATAATTAAATGTCTACAATTTCTTCATTAATTCTTCTCAACATGAAAGTTGTCTTTAGATGTCTGGATTTACTGAATATTTTTGTTGAGGAGTACTCTTTTATGAATGAGGAACACTGGCAGGATGTGTTTTCTTCTCGTAGATGATATCATTTTGCTGAGTTGCTACTCTCTGTTCTTTCATTTGGTTTATGCAGCTTTCATCTTCTATCTGACTCAGACAGACATTTGTCATGCACATAATGAGCTCTAGACACAATTCAATGAAAATTTAACCATTTTATCCTAGCTACTAACTTTAGCTTTTGGGAAGAACTGAACTGTACCATTTCTATAAAAGAAATGTTGACAAGAATTAATGGAGGAGAAAAGTTTGAGAAACTGGGTTCTCGTGAGAACCTTGCAGTTTATAAAGCAAACTCATGGGTAACATTCCAATTATATATAAGCAAATACACTAGAAAGTAGAGGTCCATACAAGAATCCGCAGTAAACCAGGAATTGAAGCACTACCCCCTTCAATAACTTTCAATAAAAAGTGGCAGTATACAACTTTAGACTTGTTCAGCCATGTTCAATCACTGGACAGCTTGCCTTCGTTACACTTTCAATAATGGCTCCATGGCTATTGGTCCACGCATCGGCCTGCTACAAATTGTAGTCCCAGAATCAGAATAATATGGATAAACAGATCAATCAAAGCTATTGCGAATGGATGATGCTAACAGACATAATTCCTTTCTTAGACGTGCTTGAGCATATGCAATCAGTACAAATAGCTTGTGGCAAATGAGCAGCACTCATTCCTACTGTCCACCCTATGTAACAACAATTTATGTGACATCTTGAATTTTAACCTCATCCCGAATATATGAGATGGACATCGCGTCGGCGCCCCTATGGTCCTTTTTCTCTGAGCAGATCACTCACGAGTTAACCAATATATTGGATGAAGCTGTTAAGAGATATAACTGCGGTAAATCCCTAAAAGCTACTTAGTAGGTCGGATTGGACTAAAATCGCATTTGGTCAATTTTAACCACGAAATGGAATTCGGTTTTGGAAATCGAACGTTCGAGCATGTCACAATTCCTTTATAGGACGTCATCTTGTCTTTCGGAGAAATTCCATCGAGTTCGAGATTTTTACGGAAAATCTCTTCGGACGATTCGGAAATGAACATAAATTCAGATTGACCAAATTAATGGGAATTTTGGCTTCCAAACCAAGTCATTTGGTAAAGGGGACTTGTAGAAATTGTGTGGGCTATCTCCACAACAAAATTGGACATCAATTTGAGAGATTGGAGAAGAAATTGATGTCCAAAATTAAAGAAATTCGGACTAGGCATGGGGGTGCAACATTTGATATTAAATTGATTTATTTGTGGATTAAAAGGCAAGAAAGTATTAGGGAAAAACGAGTGGATAAGCTTGAAGACTAATGGGACATTCTAATGATGCTTATGGGATATTTGTCTTGAATTATTGCCCCTTCATCCTTAGCTTCTCTCGTACGCCGTCCCTCTCTCCTTCGCATGCCTCATCCGTTCAACCCCTCTCCTTTACTGCTCCTGTTTTCAATTCATTTTCCCTGCAGCTCATCTTCTTTTATTCTTCCACCGTTCGAACGTCAGCTGCTCCACCCAGTTTTATTTCCCTCGGTCAATTATCAGCAGGATTCTCTAGGTGAAGTCGTTTTGTTGACCAAAGCCTGCCCCACTTCCACATCACGCGCGTCCCCCACCGAAGCTTTGAAGTTGTCCCGTGGCTTCTTGAACGTCAACCCCTCCTCTCTTTGTTCGTTTCCCCCTCAAGTCAGCCTCACGCTGCCATTCGTCCAACGCCGCACGTCCTCGAGTCAACAATCCAGCGAAGCCTTCCCCGCAATTTGACTCCAACAACGACGTCCCACGAAGACCAGCATTCCCCTGCAGCGACGCACGAAGCCAGCTGCTCCTTCTGCAGGTGCCAATCCCACGCTCGAGCATCGCCAGCGCCATTTTCAGTCCACGATCCAGCCTATCTTCGGCCCAGAGAATTGAGTCAGTCCATCAGCCCATGGTTGGGCCCATTTTCAGCTTAGTTTCAAGCCCAGTGAAGTCAGCCATTCTCAGTCTAGCAAGCCCGCAATTCTAGCCCAGAAGCCTACACCGTTTGCCCCAAGCTACAGCCCACGAATTCATCTTCAGCAGCCCAAGAATTTAGAAGCTTAGCCATCTTAGGCCAGCGAAGCAAGCCCAACCCATTGTCAGCCCAAGCCCAAGATCAAGCCTAGCACTTGCTGTGGGCTTGCAAGGCTTTTTGGTCCGGTCCAAGTGTCTGTCAATGTTGCCGAAAATTCGAATTCGGCCATTGTCGCACCACGTTGTGGCGAATCAGTTTCCGCAATAAACCAGTGAGTTATGCACTAAACTCTTCTTAGTAGACTAATGATGTTTAAGGGGTGTTTAGTTTAATTTAATTAGGAATTAGGTGGTTAGTTAGATTAGATTAGCAATTTAATTATTCAATGATGCATGTTAGGTGATTAGATTAGATTAAGTGAAGCCTAGATAAATTGCATTACTTATCTAGAAGGGTTCGGAATTTCTCGGGCTTGTATCGATATTTAATTTAGTGATTTTGGCCTAGGTTGGTATATTTAGAATTTAAATTGAATAGTTTAATTAATTTTAGAAATTAATTAATTATTAAATATTTTTCTGGAAATTAGATTGGGATAGTCGGTAACCGGAATTTCATGCGATTGCAATGGCGTTAGGGGTGAGCGCGGTTCCGGGTTACCGGGAATCGGAACCGTCCCGGTTCCAAGGGGACCGGTTCCGGTTCCCGGTTCCTTTTTCTAGGAACCGGGAGTTCGGTTTCGGTTCCGGTTCTTATGGGAATCGGAATCGGAACCGGAACCGAACCGGTCATAATTCAAAAAAAAAAAAAGAAAAAAAACTCTAGCTTCTTCCCCCCTCCTCCCGCCCACATGATTTCCCCCCTCTCTGCGGACACTTCCCCCGGTTCCTTTTTTTCTAGGAACAGGAGTTCTGCCTGGTTCCGGTTCTTATGGGAATCGGAAGGCGGAACCGAACCGAACCGATCATAATTCAAAAAAAAAAAAAGAAAAAAACTCTAGCTTCTTCCCCCTCCTCCCGCCCACATGATTTCCCCCCTCTCTGCGGACACTTCCCCCTTCCCCTTTTCTTTTTCTCTCTCTTTCTTTTCTCCCCTTTTCCCTCGTGACGTCACTTCTTGCCCCCCCCAACTTTTTCTTTTCTTCTCTCTCCCTCTCTTCTCTTTCCGGTTCCAGTTCCGAATCGCCTAGGGTTTCTTGGATTGCTCTCTCTCTCTCTAGAATCCTCTGTTTCTTTCTCAACGAGCGCCTCCTCTCGGCGCCGTCTCCGATCTCCTGCTTTCCTGGACCTGATCCGCGCGACGCCCTCCGTTCCACGGCCACTCCGATTCGGAGCTTCGATCGAGCTCGTTGCCGTCGATCAGTTCCCGCTCTTCTTCTTCTTCTTCTTCTTCCGATCTCTTTATTGTTTTTTGTGGCTTGAGAGAGCGAGATAGATAGGGGAGGGGGAAATGGTGAGGGGGAAGATGCGGATGAAGAGGATAGAGAACAACATGAGCGGGCGGTGACGTTCTCGAAGCGCAAGAACGGGCTTTGAAGAAGGCCTTCGAGCTCTTCGTCCTCTGCGACGCCGAGGTTGCACTCATCATTGTCTTCCCGAGGGGCAAGCTCTATGAGTTCTTGAGCTCGACAAGACGGTAGGTTTTCCTCCGCATTTTTGCTCAAGTGACAGATTGCTATGAGCAACACGACAGTTGCTCAACCTTCATTTCAAAATTTGGAAAAATGAAGATTGCTGAAAGATGCATTGTTACTCGATTCGTTGGGGTTTTTGGTTCCATTGGGTTGAATAGTTGATTGGCACGCTATTTCTTTTACAAGGCCTCCTGAACGTAGCGTGAGAATCTTATGCTTCGCGTGCACCTTCGCGAACCTGGCCAACGGTGAGCCCAGGTTCCGCGCGATGAAGCTCGGGGGCTGATGGACTTGAGCTTCTTGAACTAGTCGAAGAAGCCTTGGGGAGTGCGCTCCTCGATGGACGGCGACTCGTTCGCGAGCGTGAAGTTGGGGAAGTTGAAGCCCTCGAAGATCGATCTGGCCACGAACGATTCGATGGCAAAGTGCCGGTGGCCGGGCTTCGCGAACCTCGCTCGCGACTCGATGAGTCGGATGGCCTCGTCGAGGTTCCAGTTCGCTGCCTCCATCTCGCGAGCCATGGCTTTCCTGAAGTGCCACATGGATGTAGTGGAGAACTCGGACGAAGTGGGTCGGGCTCAACGACACGAGCTTGAAGCCGTCAAACAGGGGCAAGACGCCGCTTGGAGATGAACTGGAACTGAAAAGCTTGAAGCTGTCAAACAGGGGCAAGACGCCGCTCGGAGATGAATTGGAACTGAAAATTTTGAATTTAGTTGTCTATTTGGATGTAAAATATTCACATTGCTGTGTATTGGCAGGAAAAATGAAGGGCCAACGTTCGGCTTCCGAATATTCGCGCCCATTACGAAAATGAAAAAAAAAAAAAAAAAAAAGAACCTGTTGGAACCTGGAACCGATCCGGAACCTGTGACAGGGTAGGTTCCAGGTTCCCGATTCTGACGAGTAGGTTCCAGGTTCCGGATGGAACCGAACCGGAACCGGGAACAGCTCACCCCTAAATGGCGTGGTTAATTTCTACAATTGAGTGTTGAATTGTACAAATTGAGTGGAAACTATAATTTTGGATATTTATCCTAAAATTATGTGATTTCAATAATTAATTAGAAATTATCAGGTCATCGGTTTACAACGCCAAAAATGTTTTTAGACACCATATAAATAGTGGGATTTTCTAAAGTAAAGATATGGAAATTTTGGCTCAAGCCGACCATGTACCCATACACGATTATTTTATCGGATATTTTAACGTGATGAAAATAGGCCAAGACATCATTTTAATTGAGAAATTTAAGTGCAAAGCACAATGTCCTTAGCCAAGAGTGGATAATCGTGTGCTGGTTAAGAGAATGCGTCATCCGCTATGTATCAGGTGAACAATGCTTTTAGATGGAAAACTGTCTTAGGGTAGACGTTGTTGTGTTCGATGAGGCGAGATGACGCTTAGCTATGTGACAGATAAATCCGCTTTGTGATGGATAAATCCGCTATGTGACGGATAGATCCACTATTTGTTAGATAGATCCGCTATGTGATGGATAAATCTGCTATGTTACGGATAAATCCGCTTCGTGTTAGTTAAATCCTCTATGTGACGGATAGATCCGCTATGTGACGGATAATTCCGCTATAGGTAAGTTAGATCCACTGTATGACGATTAGGTCGTGCTTGTGGGTTTGTAATCACTTGAAATGCATGATTGACTGAGGTGTGGTGATTGGTGGAGGTGTGATTTGAGACATTCCAATTGGTGTGTGAATTTGTTATATACACACATGAGTGTTTGAGTTGATGCGCCTGATTATGAGATAAAATTGTGTGGCATGGTATGGGACGTGTCACAACGGTTTGGCCTTATAATTGGGACCCTTGTGATTAATTGAGTTGATGAGATATCTCAATTGTTATATGCATTAATTATATGCATTATGATATGAACTGTGCTGACATGCAGGATAGAATTGAGGCGAGATAAGTTCTCTGCTCTAATTATGTGGTTGTGTGGTTAGGGCGCCTCTAGGCGTATTACCCTCATAATCGGGGTCTAGAGCGTGGATTTACTGAGATATTGTCTCATTGATTATTGTATAATCAATTTCAAGTCCTTAGAAGGTGGTCGTGGAGGACCAAAGCCCTGGAGTCTGTGGAGGTGGAGTCAAAAGGATTGACGTTTGTGTCCGACTAGTATGTCGTAGGAGAATACGTTTGTTTTTGAGAGTCGACCTTCTTGTAGACTTTTGACCAAACTTTTTTTGTATATCACCCAGTTAGTTTTATAAAGCATGTTTTGTTTATGAATCTGTTATCCTGCTTTTTTATCCCGAGATAGTTATTGTCAGAGAATTTGTTATTTGCTTCCGCATGTGCAATAAAATGAAAGGGTCGGCGACTAGTCCTGAGAAGTTGCAAAATTTTATCGATCATTGAGGGATGGACACGTGCTCGAGGATCGGGGCAAGCGTGAAAATTTGAACGAACCTAGTAAGGAAAGCATTGAATCGATCTTTGCACATCATTAATTTTCTCCAAAAGAATAGTAAACATGCCTCAACTGCGTTAGGGAATATTACAAGAGTCTCAAGCCAAAAATTCTTCAAAGCTTTACCATCCAAATCAAGACATGATGACCTCTTCATCTTGAATCTTGTGATGGCTCGATAAACTGATAGTTTTGCATTGAGCCTAGCTTTCAGGACCCTATTCATTCTAGTCCCGCTTTCTTATCTGTGCCCATAACCAACAGTTTAGCAATTGACTTCTTCTGCTATCAAATTGTATCAAATTTAAGCTGGGAAACCTATGGCTAGAGAAAGAACTAAACCATGAAGGGCTGCCCGAATACTTCTGCCAAAAAAAATCAATTGGACTCCATTGTTCTTACAGAGAAGTCAAATCTTATAATGGAAACGTAATAAGGACCAAGAGACTGCCATTTACAAGAAAAGAAGCGGAAAGTCTAGAAAGAAAGGGCACCGCACCACATCACCAAAACTTACCTTAAAATTGTAGGCATAGATTGGACTTGCTTCCTTGCCAGTAATCTTACTTGCTCCGACAACAACTTACCTCAAAGGAAGCAACTTGCTGTCTGAACAAAGCTGCAACTCCAGCCCCATTGCAGTAAAACTCCCACAATGCTCCCTCTTTTTTAACCCTTAGGCTGTGACTCATGAGCATCCTTGAAGGATGTACTAAAAAGAAAATAACATGGAGTTTTATGCCTAGCATGTTTTGTTTTGTTACATGATTGGACCTCATCAAAAGTTAAAAGGCTTGTGCTCAAAATGGACCGTGTGTGGTCTACGAATGTGATGTGCAAGTGGCATTTTCCGGTTCAAGGTTTTCGCTCTCAGGCTCTCTCCGTCCCTCTTTGTTTAATCAAAGCGAGCTGGTGGATAAGTCAACGATGAAGCTAGTCCCTTATGTACATAATCGAATCGCACTTTTAAATCTTCTAATTAATTTGATTGGATGCTGCATTTTTATAAACATACACATAATTAAGCCCTAAATATTTTAATCGGTTCGATTACGTCCAAAAATAATGTTGAAAAGGTATAATTTAAGGACTTAACGTAGCAACGAGTTTTAAGTGACATAATTTGAACTAAAGGTTCTAAGTGATACTCTGACAATTTAAGTGTCACTCGGACAATTTTTCCTTTCTTGCGGTTCCAATACAACTTTTAGATGAACCATATTCTTTCGTTTTGCTCTTTTACTTTGTTCCCATCTCCCTTTAATTTTCTAAGGTGTTTTATAAATGGTTTAAAAATTAGAGAATTTTATTAAATTTAAGAAGAAATTCATAAATGGTCTTTGTGGTCCTTTATGCATTTTGATTTGGCTTTGAAATGAATCAAACGTATTCTATCTTCTACCTGTATATTACAGGTCCTACTCTCTCTTTTTCTTTTTGGATGTAACAACGTCATCTAATCAACAATTGAAATTAACTTCAATATGTGACGCAAGTGTTCGAATAGGAGAGAATTGAAGGGAGATGAAATATTAAAGTGTCGGATAAAAATGACAATTATAGCTTTTTTATTTGACCTTTTCAAGTCCCAATTTACGTCCATTTTGCCAAAATATATTTCGAAGCCAACAAAACGCAGAACAAGTTTTCTACGTTCCTATCTAATAATTTCTGTTTTTCTTGCCCATTAATTGTTGAAATTTTAGGGTAAAATTCTTCTGGCTTTACAATAAATTTAAAATGACATTCACATTATATCTTCTTCTTTTTTTAAGTATTTAACATTCATCGGTTCATTTGAATTCATTACTATTTGATAGTGATCTATGAATTATACAAGCGAGACCGTGTGCATACGGCGTTTCAAAAGTATTTGAAAATGGACATATTGATGGGTGCAAATTGATTCAACCCATGGTTTTTTGTCTAATAATTACGTATATCATTCTCCCAAGCTCCCATTATCTTAATTGATTTTAGCAAAATGGAAATCAGAAAAAAAAAATAAAAAAAGGTAGGAAAAAAAATTGACACGTTATAAACAAGTCTGGAATTTGGGCAGCAACCCTCATTAGCTTGCTAATGACCCGATTCGGGTAATCATTGCAAGTTGGACGCCACACATGTCGGGCTCTAGTTTTGCATCTATTCAATTTTGCCTCATCCATTTCTGAAATCATTTCGCATTATAAGGCAAAAATGCGCGAGCAAAAGGACTACCTTAGCCCTCACTCAACAGATATAACGAGAATAAACTTCCTTCCCCAGCAAAACAAACCCACTTATCACCCTCCCCTGCCGGTGTCCACTCCCCAGGCACCATCTTCGCCAGCACTACTACCTTCACCGTCTTCCCCTCCTCTGATGGAGTCGTCATTCAAATTCTAACTCTGGATGATAGCTTTAATAGTCACACATTGTGGAAAATGTCTAGATCGACGCTGCGTGACCTCGGTCTGGATTGTAGTGGAGGTCGTGATTCTCATTGATCTTTGTGTTAGACTTCAAAGATTTCTGTGACGGTGCCAAAGCTATGTTGGTCAAGGTGCTAAGCGAGGCTACCAGTGTAGTGCCAATTGAATACAAGCTGGGTGCGCGTTTTTATTACGACGAACCAGGCCAAATGATTGCTCACATAATCAAATTAGACTTCTCTATTTTTCACTTGTCTATTAGTGTCATTATCATTATTTTGTACTTTTTACTAAACTGTACGCGGAATTTGTCAGCAGAAATTCTGATGTCAATAGGGACTATCGAACGTTAAGAAGCCCGAAACTGAACCCTTGTCTAGACTCATCCATTAATTGCATACTAAAGGCGGGAAATAGCGCATATGTCATCCAACAATATATACCCTTTCCTCTAGAAATCCATATCTCACATAACCTAAATTCCACTCATTATAAAATGCAAGCGATCTTGAACTCTGCAATACGATCATAACCTAATTCTTTCTAAGTATAATTATGCTATCATCTAAAACTTTAGTTCGAGATCTCATTAACAAAGCAGTAAAATTTTGTTTAGTTTCACTCATGTACACTTCATTCGATTTCTAACTTCCACTGACATTTCCAATCTCTGACTTTTATTGACATGATCATGCCATAATCTATTATGTTATGATGTCAACATAAATTTTAAAAGATATTAAACCGTTCTACAATTATTGGATCCACATATCTAAGTTTTTCATCATCGTTGTTTTGCCATATACGGATTAGTAAGAATAATCAAGGAATGTTTGTATCGAGTCATTGATTTGGAATGCACCTCATGTCGTATTTTAAACAGATTTATCAAATGTGATGATTTAGTTGTGAATTACCATTTCTTTTTTATTTTGGAATTCTTTTTTTGATTGTCTCGTTCTTGCTAACTCGCACCAAAAGAGACTGATGGATTTTTCTTTTGATGGGCTTGAGTTGGCTCGTCCGCCCATGTTGGACCCAAAAGGCCCGGCCCGTGAGTTGAGGGCCCATGGAGGAAGTTATTAAAAATAAAGGAAAATCAGAGAGGCGGTTATCTGAAATAGAAAGGTTACGTATTTTTGAGATTGAGAGATTACGTTCTCTCTGAAAGTTACATCTTCCAACACCGCTTTCTCCCGAAGAACAGAAAAGGATAATCCTCTGAAGAATAGCGTGGATTCCTCTTTGATTCACAACACTGGTGTTTAGTTTGTGGAAACAAGGTACGTTTGTTTATGTGATATGTCTTAAGATCGGTGATTCATGATTTTCCTGGGCTTGCTTCTGCTACGTTTGTGTTTGATTCTGTGTCGAATCACTGTTTTGGGGATCCCGTTTCCCAAATCTCTACCCTTCATTGGTATTAGAACGTCTTGATCATGTTTCTCCATTACCGTTTATGTTTATAAACAATTTTTGATTGATTGTTTTTCATTAAATGTCATTGTCGATTGATTTTTAGACGGAAAAATCCTAACACCATCTTTGTTCCCCCTAGTTTTTGGTTTTTTCGTAGATCAAATTGCGTTTTTGATTGCTTAGAGTTGAAGTGCTTAGCGATACGAGAATTTCGAGTGGTTGCTCACCGTTGGAAGCCGCTACGCATGGCCGAGTTCAGCTTCATTGGCACATGCAACGTTCCCAAGCGCATGCGACGCATGCGCGAGCGGTTGAAATCGTAGGCGCATGCAACGCAGGCGCGCGGTAACCGCATGTGCGTGAGGCAACTGCCTGCGCGTGCAAGGCACGCACCGGCTGACATCATTGTGACGTCGGCTAGCGGTTGCCCACACATGCGCCGGGCACATGCCGGCCCGTCCGTTCGGCCCGACTGGCCTCACCGGTCCAACCAGATTGACCCGATCCGACCCGACCCGTTTGACCTGGTGGACCCATTGACCAGTCCTGTTGACTTGATCGATCATCCGTTGACCATTGACTGTTGACCTACGTTGACCACCGTTGACTTTGATTGTTGACTTTAATATAAAAAAAAAGGAATGTGTTTCTTTTTCAATTATGTCTATGTGGATTATATGTAATCCCTTTTTGTTCTACATTTGTTACAGGAACAATGCCTCCCCTTAAGTTGCGCACACCTATTCATGTAGTTACCAATGAACAAAAGGAAAGGTTTTCAAGGTTGATAGGTGATTTGAATAATTATCGATGGGAGAGCGGCGACATAATTGATCATGTCCTTAAAGTCAATGAGAAAATATAAAAGGTCATATGGAATGGTCGTCCCATGCCACAATCTGAGATGGTACGATTTTTCATGAACACTCTTCCACTAGAATGACAAGGAGTGTTGAATCGCTTATGGGAAGTCAACAAAGCCACTTCATATAGGAATATTGTGATGGCTTTTATAGATGATTATTACCAGATTGTTACAAAAGAAAATATCAAGAAATTGAACAAGAAAGAAGCTTTCCCTGTTCATATAAGCACTTGGGTTTAGATGTTTCGAGTTGTCTTTCTTTTAGTAGGCTTTATGGACATATTATGTGAATATTTTTCTATCTCGTTGATGTCAGTGTAACAACTAATGTGTTTAGTTACATAATATGGAGATTTTCTTTCTTAAATTATTAATGGATGTTCAAAATCATTTGCTTCCATTATATATTGTTGTAAATTAGTATGTTAATTTACAATTCGTTGTGGGAAATTCAAGAAAGTTTTAGTGACTTTGCTGAACTTATTTTGCATAGAAAATTGTATTAATGATAATTTCAAGTTAGGACTTTTAGATGATGATTGGAAACTCAGTGACCTCTTGATTCTGAAACATAATTTGAAATTATTCATTAATATGATGGTTTTATGCAAAATAGATGCATAAATGATAGGCATTAATAAATTGTGCAAATATGTTTGATATGTTCAGATCAATGGCTTTAGCCACAAAGAGCATAGTCGCTGAGCTTAACAAATGTGAGAAGCTTAATGGCAATAACTATGAGATATGACACATGAAAATCTAATATGTGCTAGAAGAGCAAGAAGCTCTTAACCTGACCATGGTAGAACCTGAAGAAGGAAACATTGTGCAACATAAGAGAGATAAGGATTCATTTGCTACATGGAAAAGAAAGAACTCCCTAACTTGCATTACGTTGCTGAGTAGCATGAAAAATGACGTCATGCGTGAGTTCAAGCGTTTTGAGAATGCCAAGGAAATGTGAGAAGCGTTGGCAGCAAGATTTGGTCATACTTCGGTGACTAGACTAAGGCAGCTCACTATTAGGTTTGACTCTTACAAGAAGCCGCATAGTCAGATCATGAAACTTCATTTAAGAAAGATGTCAAACATGATTAAGGAGCTGAAAGATGCTGGCCATGTCCTAACTGACAAGCAGCAAGTGCAAGCAGTAAATTCGTTCCTTGCCTCAAAGTTGGGAGTATATGAAGGTGCACCTGACTCATAATGAGAATATCAAAACTTTTGAGGATGCAGTGCGCTATCTTGAGCTGGAAGATGACCGTCTCTTGGCGGCTAAGCTAGAAACTGAAATTTATCATGCTAATTCCAGCTCACATTGAGCTTTGAGCTCCAAGCGCAAACGTCTTAATTGGTTCGATAATAAGAAAGGCAAGAGAGCAAGTTCTTCAGGGAAGAAACCTAAGCTTGACCAACATGAAAGAGGAAAGCGTCCTCGAATGAAGAAACTGTCAAGCGTGAAGTGCTTTAATTGTAACCAGAATGGTCACTACGCTCACGATTGTCGTGAGCCAAAGAAGGTAAGCACCCTTTGTACTTTTGGGAACTTTGCATATGTGTCAAATTATGTATTCTTAATTGAATCTAATCATTTGTGGACTATAGATTCGAGAGCAACAGGCCATGTAGCGAAGGATAGAGAATCCTTCGTAGAATTTCGACAAGTTTTGACCGGAACTAAGTGGATTTATGTAGGAAATAACTCCAAAGCAAAAGTTGGAGGGATTGACACCTGCTAATTGAACATGCGTGGTGGACACACCTTGTTCCTACATGATGTTTTATATGCTCCGGAGGTACGTCGAAATTTAGTGTCTATTTTGATGTTGGTTAAGCTTGGTTTTAGTGTGAACTTCCATAATAGCGGTGTAGATTTGTATTTGGATACAAACTACTATGGTTGTGGTCATTTTGTGGATGGTTTTATTGTGCTAAATGTTGACTGTGGTGATGTCAATGTTTGTTGTTCCATTTTCACGTTTTCTACTTCATATGATAATAATGTGAATGTGTGGCATGCTAGGCTTGGTCATATTGGCCAACAATGTATTAGTAGATTAGCCAAAGAGGGCTTGTAGGGCAACATTGAAAAAGTCGATTTGCCCATATGTGAGCATTGCTTAGTAGGGAAAACAATAAAAAAAAAACCATTTGGAAAAGGGAAAATAGCTGAATTTCTTATGCATTTAATCCATTATGACGTATGTGGTCCAATGAATGTGATAGGAATGCATTGGGTTGTTTATTTCATCACATTTATAGATGATTATACTTGATTCAGATATTTCTATTTGATTTCTCATAAATCTGAAGCATTGAGTTGTTTTAAAAAGTTTATGAACTTGGTAGAAAATCAATTAGACGAGAAAATAAAAGTATTGAGATCCGATCGAGGTCGAGAATATTTATTTGATGAGTTTAGAAAATTATCTGATGAAAAAGGAATATAAAGACTGTTGTATGTTCCTTATACTTCTCAACAAAATAGTGTTGCAGAAAGAAGAACTAGAACCCTTCTGCAAATGGTTAGGTCCATGATGGCGCATGCTAACTTACTTATTACTTTTTGGAGTGATGCGTTGTTAACTGTTGCCTATATATTTAACCAAGTGCATTCCAAATCAATTACTTCCACTCCATGTGAATTATGGACAGGTAGAAAACCGGACTTAAGTTTTCTTAAGCCATGGGGTTGTGCTGCCTATACTCATGAGTTCTCTCACAAGTTTGTGAAATTAGGTCCCAGAGGAAAGAAGAGTATTTTCATAAAATACTTTGAACACTCCAAAGGGTATGTGTTCATAGGTGAGCAGGAAAGTGAGAGTATAATTGAATTTGAATCACGGGATGTCACATTCTTAGAGAATGATTTTCCTAAGAAGGGCGAAATAGGTGAGGACTACTCCCTATTTGAAATTTTGGATCCAAATAATGAATTTAGTGGAGTTCATCCAAGTGGGAGTAACAAGAGAAGTGATGAATTTAATTCAACTTACTCTCAATTACAATCACATGATGAGACGATATCATCATTATCTAATCCGAGTGAGAGCATAATGGGGAATGATGTGCAAAGTGTATCATCTCCCGTATGGCGAACAAGTCACAAAAGTATTTCCCTTCGATGTTTTGACATTAAAGGGGAAAATTTTATGGTTGCTCCGCAAGATGAAGATGAGCCAAGGGATGTGAATGAGGCTATAAGTTGCCATAATAAGAAAAAATGGATAAATGCAATGAAAGAGGAAATATAGTCAATGAAGTCAAACCATGTTTGGAAACTGGTTAATCTTCCAAAAGGACGCAAAGTCATTAGGAACAAATGGGTTCTTAAAATTAAGCGTAAAGCTGATGGCTCGATAGAAAGACATAAGGCTCGCATTGTGGCGAAATGGTATAATCAACATGAATGAATTGATTATGAGAAAACATTTTCTCCTGTCATGAGATTTACTTCAATTTGCATTATTCTGGCATTAGTAGTAAGTATAGATCTTGAGTTACATCAAATAGATGCAAAGATTGCTTTTCTCAATGGAGAATTAGACGAAGAAATTTATAAGGAACAATATGTTGATTTCATTATGAAAGGCCAAGAACAAAAGGTATGTCGACTTTTGAGATCGATGTATGGCCTTAAGCAGTCATCAAGGCAATTGTATATATGTTTTCATAATGCCATAATGGCATATGATTTTACAATGATTGATGAGGATCATTGTGTATATATTAAAAGATCCAAAGATCAATTTGTGATCATATCATTATATGTTGATGATATACTAATTGCCGGAAGCAATATGGAGTTTGTTAACATTGTCAAAAGTTGGTTATTTTCCAATTTTGAGATAAAAGACATGGGTGAGGCTGCATACATTCTTGGAGTTAAGATTTCAAGAAATCGTTCGAAGAGATCATTGTCTCTTTCACAAGAAACATACATAAATAGGGTTATTGAACGATTTCGTATGCAAAATTGTAAACCCATAGATATTCCTATTGCAAAAGGCGAAGAATTGAGCCATAGATTGTGTCCAAAGACTCTACAAGAGAAGGAATAAATACGACATGTTCCTTATACTGGTGATGTTGGGAGCTTAATGTACGCTATGATGTTAACAAGGCCTGACATATGTTTTGCAGTTGAAATGGTGAGTAGATACCAATCTAATCCAAGTCAAGCACATTGGAAAGCCGTTAAGAGAATACTGAGTTATTTAAAAGGAACTGCTAATTATACGCTGAGTTATCAAGGAAATGATCTACGACTTGAAGGCTATTCTGATTCTGATTGGGGAAGAGATTTAGATGAAAAGAAATCTACCTCTGGGTTTGTTTTCTTATTGAATAATGGCACCATAAGTTGGAGTAGTAAAAAACAAACGTGTATAGCCTTATCCACGATGGAAGCTAAGTTCGTGACATTATCAGCAGTAATACAAGAAAGTGTTTGGCTTAAGAGATTTTTGGATCATTTAGGTATTATTGAAAGTGCTGCAGATTCATTGTTGATTAACTGTGATAGCCAAGCAGCAATAGCGTACACCAAAGATCCAAAATATCATGGCAAGACTAAACATATAGATACCAAGTATAATTTTGTCAACGATATGGTTGCACAAAAAGATGTGAACTTACAGTACATGTCTACGCATAGAATGATAGCATATCCTATGACAAAGCCAATACCTAGAGATGTGTTTTGTAGCCATGTGAAATCTCTGGGATTGCGTAGAGGCTAATGTACTTAATGTTGTAATTTCCCATAAGTGTTCACATTTGATGAATTTGTGTTTTCATCATTAATGCCTATGAATCTTTGTTTGACGTTTATGCATCTTAATGCTTAGTGCATTATATTAATTTGAGAAAGTATGTCGGATAGATAAGTGATTAACCCACTCACATGGGTAATCACCTCTATTTACTGTGTGATAAATAGAGATGAGACAGTTTTTAAGCTTATTATTTAAGTGATAATTGAGAGCTTAAGCTTAAAATACATGTCGCCTTAACTAAGTGTTAAGATGATGATATAATATATTTTTTTTGTCTGAAAGTAAAATAACCCACATATTTTACTTGATCTGTTTATGATGCCAAATGTGAGTTCTGATGAATTTTGTGAACGAGTAGATACGTGAACTAAAATTCGACATTAAGTATGTCTGAACTATCATATGTACGGTATTAAAGGTGTAGACATATGCTCCATGGGAAAGGGAGTTAAATACTGTAATATGTATTTCATACTACGTATGCATGAGACGATCAATAAGAGTGGCAAAAGTTTTTATCTCAACTTTTATGCCATGTGAGACTCTTGAGGAAAAGATTTCCTTAATTTAGTGCCATCATGACTCTTACTTACTCTCAAGATTTCTATTCAATATTTGCTATCTTAGAATATTGCCAATGGTCATGAATTGATTATGTGTTGAATCACTGTTTTGGGGATCCTGTTTCCCTAATCTCTACCCTTTAGAGACCTTAAGGACTAAAGTACTATGCTTGATTCTTATGCATTAGCTAGCTAGCTGATGAGAGAGGTTTTCAGGTTTTTTCGGCACATATCATTGACCTCTGTTATTACGACTTGTTAAATTTGAAGTATGGAGTATGATCAATTTAATAGAAAGAGGGCTTAAAGGGCATTCCTAAGCTGGGGAAGGCAATGAAACATATTCAATATGTGAAGTGCGCACATGAACTTGGGCTGACCCCGCTCTACCCGCACCTTTAAAAACAATCACACTTATATACATTGCAAACCATAATGCAAATATATACAAGGTTAACGACTAAGCCAAGTCCTAGAGAACGAGTTCACAAAACAAGTCTAAGGATAGGGGTGTGATTTCAATCTTCCTTTGGATCCTCCTCTTCCTCAATGATCTCTCATTCTTCCTCGCTCCAGTTGGCGCCCTCGGTTGAGTATACCAGAGAGTCAGAATCACTCTTGAGCTTGGGATCCCTTGCATCCACCACTGATCCACCCTTGGGATCTGCTGTACCCTTCTCAAGCGCAACCTCCAAAACATACCAAGGTACATCATATTTCGCATAGGACCCTCCCTTCGCCCATCATGATAGTGACGATACCATGACTGGTATTGATGAGGCACCTTTTCAGGTCCACTCACGTCAACCCAAATAGTGGATTTCATCGTTACATACTCCAAACCTTCAGGGTGGGGGTGTATCGGAATGTGATAACCTACTTCTGTAATATCTTATGATATACCAAAATGCTTGCAAGGAGCTGGAGATGCTGCCATCTAAGGACCTGAAATGTTATCCCACAACAAGATGAGACAATGTCTCAGTGAATTCTACCCCTTAAGACTCAATTAGGAATAAAATTACGCCCTAAAGGCTGCCTAAGCATACACAGGCGTCATAGGACTTATCTTGGCCTCATTTCTTTCCTGCAAGTCAGTTCAAATAATAAATACTGACAATTATATCACTCAATCAAATCAGATTGAATCATTGATTAATCGACACAGTCGATTACATGTCACCACGACCATCTCTTGGTCGGCCCATTCAACACAATCTATGAATCCGATCAAAATCTAGGACTCCTCATTCTAAATGAAATATAGATAGTATATGATCCTATCTCCAGATGACATGTAGAGCTATCGAGTGGGTATGTATAATGTTCTATCTCCAAGACGACATATAGAATCATCAAGCCGTTATAACATACGATGCATAACGTTCTATCTCCAAGATGACATATATAGTCATCGAGCCGTAATAACACACCATTCCTTCTCTAAGATGACATGAGAATCACCGAGCTATTATATCATACTGTCATTTCTCCAAGATGACTTATAGGGCCATTGAGCTGGTATATATGCTATTCCTTCTCAAGATGACATCTAGAGTCATCGAGTTGTTATAGTATAACGTCCATTCTCTAAGATGACATACAAATCATCGAGCTGTTATAGTATATTGTTCCGAAGATATAATCAATTTTACCACTTTTTTCATATTCAATAAAAATACACGTCTGTGGGTACACGGCCGGCCTTAGCCAAACTATAATATTTTCACTTTTGAACCTCCCACTATTTTCAGCAGTCCCAAAATAGATTTTGGGTACACGGCTCGATAATTTTCCATTTAATTACCAAAATTATCTATTTTTGAAAATTAACACCCACAAACACCAATCATAATCAATTTGCACAATCAGGTACTCAATAAAATAAACAGAGAACAACACTACAATCAGCATGAAATTCTAGTCACCAGCCATCCTGGATTAATTTCTGGAAAATAAATAATTAATTATATAATTATGGAAAATAATAAATAAAAGCAATAAATAGCATAAAATCAAACTGAGGCCTAATAAAGCTTAATTGGAAGCCGAGACGAACCCGGAAAATTTCTGAACCACTCTAGTTAAATACTAGAGCTTGTCTAGGTTCTAATTGCAATAACTAACCACGTAACATGCAATGGAAATTAATTAAATTTACTAATCTAATATAATCTAACCACCTAATCCATCTTAACATAAACTAATCAACCCTAAGCACAATTAACCCACTAAGTGAGGATTAGTGAGTTAAACTCACTTGTTAAGCGATCCGAGTGGTTCAAAACGTCAGGGATCAACGGGGGACAACTCTTTCCAAAGTAGGCCTAACTTTCAAGGCCTGGAACGATCTTAAAACGGGCTTAACAGTAGCCACGAGACCCACACTTTTATGTTCAGTTCTTGGCTAAAACAGAGAGTAACAAAGCTGGTTTAAGGCATAAATGGATCAAAAAATGTTGAAAGGGATAAACCGGGACATGGCGAGGACTTACGAAGGCTGGAGGTGGGCCAAACAACTCCGACACGGCTAAAACAAAGGTTGGGACACAAGGCAAGGCTGCTGAAAAGGGGAGGACGGCACGGCGGACGGAGGCGTGTGCGGCTAGGCGCGACAGCACACGAGGTGGCGGGGCGGCGTTCCGGCGTGTGGCGAGTGGTTCTGGCGGCATATTGGCCGGCTACTCGGCTTCTCCTCTGGTTTGCTGGGTTCAAAACTAGCACAAGATGGAGGAGAAGGAGTTGGTCGGCAGCCTTGAGGAAGAGAGGGAGGAGACAAAGGGCCTACATGCATTCAATTTTCCACCTATGGTCCCCTTGACTCAATCTCAGCCAAGGTTGGCTTTCTTGGCCTCAATTCAACCACCAAGACTCTCTTCTAAAGGCTTGAGATGGTCCAATTGTTGTGGGGGTGGGGGACATACGAATTTGCTTGGTTTTCCTTCCAATTGGACACTTGTTCTTGCTTGATTCAACATATTTTGACCTCAATAAATTCAATCGACACCTCATCGATTCAGTTGGTATTTTTCCTCATCAATTAGTCCCATTTCCTTTCCAATTTTGCGATAAAAATCGATCCTTGCCTTTTTTCTAGACAAAAAAGGCACTAGGACGACTTTTTCCAAAAAGTCTCAGGTTGTAGAAAAATCTTCGAGATTGAGTCGGCGTTCCTGGAATTTATCGTGACATGACAGAGCCTTCAATTTTTGAAATCATATTCAAATTGGCGATTAATTTCAATCTGGCGTGTTTTTAGCATGACTTAGGCTATCGGGTAGCTTTTAGAAATTTTTAGTGCAAGTAACCCGTGGTCGATTTTCTTCGAGCCACAATGAACCCACTCGACACATTGGCGACTTTCAGTAGTGATGAAAATCTCGAGAATACAAATACGGACACAGGGTACTAAAACAACAGAAAAATCAAACTAGTGCTGATCGATGAGAATTTTGCAATTTAAGTTGGATCACCTATGTTTAACCACACATCTCAATCGAACCGACCTATCTCTTATCTCTAATTGATTTTTAAATGTGCCGTGATGATCTCGGCAGATGAGCACGGTTGAGCAACCGATTCCTAGTCGAATCCTCAAGTCTATTTGCCTTAAAATCATTAATGGCTTCCCTAGATAGTCCAGTTATCTTATGAGTTATCCGCTTTGAGAATAGCACTATAGGCGTGTCAATGAAATGACCAATTTATTTAATTGAAAGCAAAATCGAAAATCTAGGACGTCACACTCCTCGTTAAAGCCAATGAACCAATAATATTAGTGTGTTAGGAAGTGTGTAAGTAGGAGAGCATACTCACCAAACTTATTATGAGTAGGCAAAAGCAAATAGTTATCTAACGCAAAAACTAGCAAGTAGTCTAGGGATTTAGGATTTCTCATTTTTTTATATTAAAAATTAAATATCTATTATATATATATATCACCGGTTCGGTTCGGGTGGATGGTTTTACTCATGAAATTGGGAACCAGACCAATATCCACCGGTTCCAATAAGTTGGAACGGAGAACTAGACTAGTTCCCTTAGGAACCTTCGGTTCTGGAGCGGTCAAGTGTGGTTCCAGGCGATTCGAGCAATTCCCGATTCCTTTGCACACCCCTAAAACCAAATATCTAACCACCACTAATTTTGAGAGACCAACATGTGGATTTGCGTAGAGCCACAAAACCAATGGTGGTGTTGCACTTATCTAGGGGATCAGGAGGAATCCAAAAGTCCAAACAGCCTTAAAAAGATTAAAGAATAGGAAGAAAGAATTGGAGGTCCCAAATCCGTGTGCTTTCTCGATGAAGAATTCTTTTTGGCGGAAGTGCAGCTCAAGTGCCATAACTTGGCACGGGGACATTTAAGTGCCATAACTTCAAAATGGTACACTTGAGTGCTTGTTTGAAGTTAAATGGGACACTTAAGTGCCACTCGGGCGAAAATTTGGCTAAATGGCTGACGTGGCAACTTTCCAGCGAGTTTGGTCCAAAACGGCATCGTTTTGCACGCTGACGTGGCGGAGAAAATGCAAAAACGATGCTGTTTTGCATCGTATAAATAATAATATAAAAATTAATTAAATTAAATCTAAACTTAATTTTATTTAAAATATTCAAAAAATTTAATTTTTTTTTTAAATTAAGAAATAAAAAGAAAAGGGGGGTGGGGAGGGGAGATCCAATGGGCGGCCGAGGGCGAGCCCTCGCGCTGCCTCCTCCCCCGCCGTCGCCGGGAAGGGCCGGCGATGGAGGGGGAGGGTCGGCGGGGTTGCCGGCCCCCGGTGATCGACGGCGAGGGCTGCGAGTCCTCGCCGGATTGCGGTGAGGGCCGTGACCCTCGCCCCAAATCTGGGCGAGGGCTCGCGGGCCCCTGTCGCTGGTCGCCCGGCCTTGCCGGCCCCAGCAAGGGCCCGGCGACCCGGCTGACCCTCCCTACTCCGTCACCAGCCCTTCCGGCGACGGCGGGGAGGCGGTGAGGGCTCGCGACCCTCGCCGGATGCGGGCGAGGTTGAGGCCCACGCCCTGATCTAGGGCCAGGGTCGCGGCCCTCGCCCAGATCTGGTGAGGGCTCGCGGGCCCTCGCTGCGTCCCCACCGCCGTCG
The DNA here is from genome assembly GCF_016545825.1 of Eucalyptus grandis. Lineage (NCBI taxonomy): Eukaryota > Viridiplantae > Streptophyta > Magnoliopsida > Myrtales > Myrtaceae > Eucalyptus > Eucalyptus grandis. Next base: position 10,994,575 of record NC_052614.1, read on the forward strand.
CCGAGATTATTGGGATAGTTCATAGACCTGACGATGAAGGGGGATCTTTTATCATTTAAAGAACATCTAAGGAACCTTTTTTATAATTAACATTTGGATAACGTTAAACGCTGTTCATGAATTTCAGTTCTTGTAAGTATGGAAATGCAAGTGGTATCTTAGACCGGCATTGAGAGTTATGCTATGTAACCATCTAAGCAGCAACTTTTATAATTAGTATTGGATAAAATTAAACGCTACTCATGAATTTCAGTTCTTGTAAGTATGAAATGCAAGTAGTTTCTTAGACCCACATTCAAAGTTCTACTGTCTAGCCATGTAAAAATCATATTTTGATTTGGCCGACTGTTTTTGAAATTAAAGTGATCACTTTATCATGTGGAGGCACGGCCGTGAGATGTTTGGCTGTGAAGTACTCTGCTTTGGCCTTCCACTCCTTTCTCTGTGTCCTTCTCTTGTGTGCTCTCAGAATAATGAATTGCCGACGGGGAATACCTGGATTTGTTGTGGGTGCGGCGCAGAGAAAGCCTCGGTTGCCTTTCTTTCTCGTGACTTTTTGTGTAGAGTCCGTAGCCTCCTTTTTGTCTTTTCTTCGTATTGTGGCTGGGAAGAACTTCGCTTTGTTGAACTTGACTGCGAGTGAATGTCCGATCAAATTGTCAAACTGCACTCACGAGAAAGGCTGCGAACATCGCCGCTTCATCACCATCTTCAGTCTTCAAAAGGTACTCACGATCTCTCTCTTGGCTAGAACTCACGATCTCTCTCTGTCTATTGTGGCCGTGAATTATGTGAAGTCCCAAGACAAATCCGGATTAGCATTCAGAGTTCAATTTGATGCAGCAAGGATGGCACAATTGTGCAAAAAATTAGCTGCCATATCAAACTAATATTTTTCAATAAATAAAGAAAATTAATATTGTTGATATCTAAATTTTGATCAATTATTTAATAATTGATTATATTAAAAAATAGAAATTAATTTTTAATCCCTAAATAAAAAAAAAAATTGCATTTCGTGAAGTTGCATTTGCATCCATACCAAAAGGTGACGAGAAGCAAGGGCTCGCAGTCTATGCACAAAAAAGGATGGTCTCTCTTTTTCGTTGGCCTGACGATACGCAAAAGAGATTTAGTCAAAGAAAGAGGAAAGAAGAAGTTCTCATACGTCCATTGTCTCTCCCTCATTAATGCATGCATATGCACGAACAAAATTCTAGAGAAAGCCTCAAAGAAGCAAAAAGAGCTCAAAAAAAAATTGCATTTCGTGAAGTTGCATTTGCATCCGTACCAAAAGGTGACGAGAAGCAAGGGCTCGCAGTCTATGCACAAAAAGGATGGTCTCTCTTTTCGTTGGCCTGACGATACGCAAAAGAGATTTAGTCAAAGAAAGAGGAAAGAAGAAGTTCTCATACGTCCATTGTCTCTCCCTCATTAATGCATGCATATGCACGAACAAAATTCTAGAGAAAGCCTCAAAGAAGCAAAAAGAGCTCATAATATATTGTAAAATATGTTGAGAATTGTCTGTATTCCCGATAAAGTATTAGGTGCAGCTCTGTATTCCTTGCTTTATCAAGTACAAGTTGTCAACTTTGGTGAAGCAACAAGAAATTTGCTGAAGAAAGAAGCAAGTAACAAGCAAGAAACGTCAACAGTTGGGACTACAGCTAGCAAGAAGTGCCAATTGTATGAGTCTTAGGCGGTGGCCACCATTTTTTGAAAAGGAACTGAACGTGAACAAGGAGGAAAAGTTTCGGCCACCTTCTGTTCATACTAAAGTCGGTTGGACTTGAAGAGGCGGTGAAAGTTAGCCTATAAATAAGCAAGGGGTTCTCAGTTCAAGAGGGGGAGTTGAACGAAAACAGAAAAGTTCACTTGAGGGGCTTCTCTTTCGTCAACAAGATGAGAAGGAAAAAAAGCGAGAGCGGAGAGAAAAGTTAAGAAAGAAAGAATACCAAAAAAAAAAAAAAAAAAGATAAAGAAAGTGGGTGGGGTCAATCTTCTTCAGTCACCCATGACTGAATATCCCCACTCCTTACGCCTTGGCCCGATGCTCTCGCCACTGACGACGCCGCTTACTCGTGTTGCTCCTACCTTCGTTTCTCTCAACGATGACAAGGCTCGCTGCTGCTGTGTCTGAGCCAATGCTGAACACTCCAACGCTCCAACGCTGCTGCCGCCTCACTGTCGTCACTGCCCCTTTACTGATCTGTTACACCGAGAGCCCCCTCGTAACTGCAACACACCGTCCGCGGTTGCTGTTTCTTCGTCGACTGCTGCCGCTACTCATCCAAGCCGGTGCCTGCATCACTACCACCACCGCTCGCCGGAACCCAGCCCGGCGCCACAAGCAACCCAACGATGCTGCTACTCCGACTGCCGCACGCCTCAACCCTTCAACGCTGGGCTCTGCCTGACGACGCTGCTGCTGCCCCGAGTGCCACCGTAACCCTGCCCTCTGCAAGTTGCTGTCCCAACACCATCCCTACCAAGCCACTAACCCACGATCACTGATCCGCGTCGATGACGACAGCAGCTGCTATTGACACCCTTGCTGCACGACCAACCGAGTTGCACTTAACCCGCATCTGCTGCCACGCCGCTTCTCCAGTCCCAGCTTGCCTTTATCGTGAGCTGCAGCGTGACTCTTCGACCGTTTCTTTTGAATATTTTTTCGTGCAGGCTGAGCTTTCTCGTGGAGACGACATAAGCCACATAGTCAAGCAGTGAAGAGAAGAGAGGCACGCGGAACAACATTTAGTGGGATATGCTGTTCTTGGATGAGGCCAAATAAAAGACACCCTTAACCATTGACTTCGGCTTGTAAGAAAGGAGATTGGGCCTTCGTTTTTTATTTTTAATAAAAAAACACGTACTCCTGCAAATAGGTGTCCTCTCCCAGCGTCCGCCTTCCACCGAGATCACTACCCGCAAGCTCGCCCACACCGCAAGCCGTGTAACCGCCATCGTTCGTGAGTCCCTTGCCACTCGTCCCGCTTTGGAAACGAATCATCTAAACTTGATAATTTTCTTCAGCCAAATTTCATCTCGATATGTTATTGCCTAAATTGGATAATAGGATTCTGATATTGATTCTATTGAGATGCTAGACCTACCTATTTAAAAAATCATTATATTACTAATTTGATCTTTAACACTTTGGATCACTTTTTTATTGCGACGTCCCAGGATGCGTCACCCACTCATTCATTTTAATGCGGATTCGAAAGCATATAAATAAATACCCAAACAACACAAAGATGTGATAGAAAAGAAGGGCTACAATTTTGACAATCACAACGCACCTTTATACATAGCAAATTAGGTCATTTACAAAACTAGTCTATATTCACGAAATCTACAAAAGGTCAATCCTCCAAAACAAAGTTGTCCTATGGCCAGCTAGTTGGACTCATTCGCTGATTCTTCAGTCTTCACAGGGTCTGGACGGGACATCGAATTCTCCACCATGCCATCAAGAGGGTCAGCTGGATCCTCGTCCAAAGCAGCATCAATTACCAGCAGGGATATCAAAAGTCCTAAGGGGACCCACCCTGAAACCATTGGGTTCGTAGCGGAACCACGCTCTGAATTGATGAGGTATCCTATGAGATGGATTCTCTTCGACCTAGACAATGGTCACTATCAATTCATAGATCCAAAAACTTCCAGGGTTTGGGTAACTAGAAACCCGCTCAGTAATCCTCATGGGACGGCCAAAATGTTCAGGAGGATTCACCATCTAAGAACCTAAAAACATTGAGCCCACTACCGGGTAAGACAACGTCTCAGCAAGTCCACCCCGTAAACTCCGACTAGGAAGGAAATACGCCTAAAGGTTACCTATACACACACAAGATAGAGGACTTATCTTTGCCTCGGTTCCTTCCTGCAAGTTAGTACAGTCCATGTTCTCAACCAAATCCACTCAATTCAAATCAACCCATCGATCAATCAGTCAATCAACTAAATCCCATACCAACATAACTATCTATCAATTCAATATGACCATTATTCACACAAGCTGAAATAATCGGTCAATGCTCTCACAAGTTGCAATATATGGTCATAACTCTCGCAAGCTAATATAAATAGATAGTAGCTCGCACAAGCTGATAATATAGATTGTACTCTCACAAGTTGATATAACGATCTTAGATCACACAAGCTGATAAAGTATACTGCCTTACAGCTGATGTGCAAAAGGGCCCAAAAGCTGATAAAATGTATATTGTTCTCACAAACTAACGTATTAAAGCCCATAGGCTGATACAATATACTGCTCTCACAGCTGATGTGCAATGGGGCCCAAAAGCTGATGAAATGTATACCGTTCTCACAAGCTAATGTGCAAAGGGTCCCAAAAGCTAACGATAAATATGCTTGCGCAAGCTAACATGCATATATGCTCTCACAAGCTTATATATTACCAAGTTAACCACCTAAATCATACTTAGTCTAAACTGATAAATCCTTAAGCATAATTAACTCTATAAGTAGAGATTAGCGAGTAAACTCACTAGTTTTGAAATTCGATGAGTCCATGATGACGGCAACGTAGAGACGAGCAATAAACTACGAAGCGGTGACACCCTATGAGGCCCGAAAGCAGTCTTAAATGGGCCTTGAAGGCCTACGGCTGGCTGGGTTGCTCGATTCTATCCAAGAACCAAGCTTGCTGCTCCGAGGCTGGAACAACAAACAAAGAAGGATCGGTGACTAGGCAGGTGAGTGAGCGGGCAAGCGGAGCTGAACAGAGGCGGAGGCGAGTTCAAACGGTGGCCTAGGCTTTGATGGCGACTTAAGGAGACTTGGGAGAAGCGGTACGGCGACGGAATAGGTGAGACGAGCACGCGAGAGCATGGGCTCGCACAGGGCGCAATGGTGACGCTGCGGGCTCCAGCGGCTCGACTGTGGTTTGCAACGACTAGGGGGCTTGGCTGGTTCTCTCTGCAAATTTTTGAGCTTCAAGGTGGTCTACAATGGAGAAAGTAGATATTGTTGAAGAAGAAAGGCTAGCTGCAACTTGGAGGGGGCCACTTTGCCTTCAAAGTCTCCATTCCTATCCTCTTTGACCCATGAAAAGGCCCCACTGGTTCAGCCCTATCCTCTCCTAATTTTGTGTACAAAATACTACCTAGAACACTCCCCAAGTGGTCCAAAAGGTTCATGGACCCTTACCTACGAATTTGCACACAAATTCCTCACATTGAGCCAAGTTCTTCTCCAATTGGATTCAATTCGGCTCCCATAAATTCCACCAAGGTGTCATCGACCGAATTGACTTTTTTCTTCATCAATAGAACCAACTTGCATCATAACAATGCGAAAAAAAAACAGTCCCTTGAATTTTCCGGACAAAACGGCCCTATTTTGAATTTTCGGCAAAAATCTTGACTTGCAAAAAGTATCTTCGGAGGATGAGTAGATGGTCCTAAAATAAGTTGTGACACAAAAAAATTTTCAATTTCTGAAATCGCATTCAAATTCGCAGTTAATTTCAATCTGATGCGATTTTAGCGTGACCTAACATATCGGGTAGCTTTTAGGAGTTTTTAGTGCAATGGACTCATGGTTGATTATTTTCGAGCCACAACGTACATCTTTGACATATTAGCGACTCTCGATTATCTTGAAAATCTCAAGATTTCAAATACGGGCATAGGGTACCAAAAACGATAGAAAAAGCGGTCTAGTACCAATTGACGATAATTTTGCAACTGAGTGGAATTACCAACACTTTGATTACATATCTCAGTCGAATCAACCTATCTTTGATCTCTTGTCGATTTTGCTAATGCCGTAATGACCTTTGCAAATTAGTACAGTCGAGCAGTCGATTCTTGATCGAATTCTTAAGTCTATCGTGTTAAAATCCTTTAACAGCTTCCCCTGATATGCTAGTTATCTTGTGAGTGGCCAACTCAGAGAAAAGAATTATAGGCATGTTGATGAAAAGCCTAACTTATTCAATCGAAAACAGGGCCTGAAATTCAGGATGTCACAACTCTTCCACTGTTATAAAAATTTCGTTCTCAAAATTTAAACCATTATATATCTTTAAACAAAATGGTGGGGGTACAGTTGTCTCATGGCATCTTCACTTTCCTAGGTTGTTCCTTCTATGCTGTGGTGTTGTCGACCACTTTAACCAACGGGATTGTCTTGGTACGCAGAATCTGCTTTTTTAGATCCATGATTTAAACCAGGCTTTCCACGTACGACACTCTATCGTCCACGTCTAATTCCTCAAAATTAAGCATGTGGGTTGGATCAGGCTCATACTTCCTCAACATCAATACATGAAAGACGTCATGCACTTACGCCAATCTTGGCGACAATGCAAGACGATACGCTAGGATCTTGATTCTCTCTAGAATCTCAAAGGGACCTACGTACCTTGGACTCAGCTATCCCTTCTTGCCGAAGCGTGAAGTACCCCTCATTGATGACACCTTCAGAAGGACGTGATCACCAACTTGAGACTTCAAAGGCCTTCAACGCTTATCTGTGTAGCTTTTCTGACGACTCTGAGCAGTCTTTAATCTATCTCTAATAATGACAACTGTATCTATTGACTGTTGAGCTAACTCTGGGTCTGCAATCTTTTGTTCTCCGACCTCATCCCAACACATTGGCATTTTGCACGCTCTGTGATACAATGCTTCGAAAGGAACCATATGACTGTTCTGCTAAAAACTAAGAACCTCGGGTCTTGGTCCGATATAATTATTATCGACACTCCATGTAGATGAACAATCTGATGCACGTACAACTTTGCATGTCTATCCAAATCAAGGTCCTTTTGTATTGCGATGAAGTAAGCTGACTTTGTTAGTCTATCAACCATTCCCAAATAGAACCATTACCTTTCTCACTTGTTGGTAAGCTTGCCACAAAATCTGTTGTGATGTGCTCCTATTTCCACGCGACAATCTTGAGAGGTTGCAAAAGTCCTCCAGGCTTACAATGACGCACCTTCACTTGTTGACACGTCAAACATTTGGTGACATGCTTGGCGATGTCCACCTTCATCCTAGACCACCAACTTGTGTTGACGCAGATTTTGATACATCTTTGTACTATATGGATGAATGTTGTAACTACTACAATGAACTTCTAATAAGATCTTCTCTTTAAACTCTGCATCGTCAGGTACACACAATCGTCATTGGAACTTCAGTGTTCCATCTTCCAAAACCTAACAATCAGCCTTCCTCTTTCGGTGTTCTCTTGCAGGATCTTCTGAATCTCTAGGTCTGTCCACTGAAGCGTCTTAATTCTGATATGTACTTCTAGCTTAATTCTGAGGGTGGCCATAAGATTCAAAAGGTGGCCAACCTCAAATTTGAAAACCGGGTCTTAAGTTTTCTTAAGTAAAGTCCATTCCTTAACCATCAACTGTGCGACTAAAGACTTCCGACCCAGCGCATTTGCAACCTTATTTTCCTTTCCCAGGTGATACAGAATATCACAATCATAGTCATTCAAAAGTTCCATCTAGCGACGTTGTCTCATTTTCAACTCATTCCGAAAGAATAGATACTTGAGACTTTGATGGTCTGTGAAGATTTGGAAATCTTTCTCCACATAAATAATGTTGTCAAATCTTCAAGCGAAAAAGATTGCTTTGAGTTCTAAGTCATGCGTCAGATAATTCAGCTCGTGAGGTCTTAATTGACGGGACACGTATGCAACAACCCTACCATGTTGCATTAACACGTAACCTAGTCCTCCAAATGACGCATCACTATAGATCTCGTATCCTCCAGGACCAGATGTAATGGTCAGCACAGGTGTGGTAGTTGGCTTTTACTTAAGTTCTTGGAAACTGCACCCGCATTTGTCTGTCCACATGAACTTCTATTCCTTCTTCAATAGTCGAGTCAACGGCAAAACGAAAGCTGAAAATCCTTCCATGAACCTTTTGTAGTAACCTGCCAAACCCAAAAAACTTATGGTCTCTGACACTGTCATTGGTCGTGGCTCACTGATAACTGTTTCGATCTTGGACGGGTCCACGGAGATTCCTTCACCTGAAATCACGTGACCTAAGAACGCTACATGAGTCAACCAAAACTTGTACTTACTGAACTTAGTGTACAACTCATGATTCCTCAGGGTCTAAAGTACCATTCTCAAATGCCTCTCATGCTCCTCTGGACTTCTCGAATATGCTAGAATATCATCGACAAACACGATTACAAACTGATCCAGATACTCTTTGAATACTCGATTCACGAGATCTATAAAAGTAGCTGGGGCGTTCGTCAAACCAAACGGCATTACAGTGAAATCATAAAGGCCGTATCGAGTACGAAACGTTGACTTCGGTATATCCTCCTTTTTTATTCTCAACTGACAAAACCCCATCCTCAAGTCGATTTTTGAAAGTATCGACGCTCCTTGCAACTGGTCAAATAAGTCGTTGATCCTTTGCAGTGGATACTTGTTCTTGATTGTCACCTGATTGAATTAACAAAGAGAACTGGTGCTTCCCAAGGTGATGTACTAGGATGTACGAGTCCCTTATCCAACAACTCTTGCATTTACACCTCCAGTTCTTTCAACTCAAACAACCATCCGGTAAGGAGTCTTAGAGATTGGCTTTACTCCGGGTGGTAACTCGATCACGAATTCTATTTCTCTCTCTGGCACCAGACTTGACAATTCTTCAAGAAACACCTCATAAAACTTTAGTACCATGGCTATGTTCTCCATATTTGGTTCCTCAACTGTCGCATCCACTACAGTTGCCAAATAAATTTTGGCACCCTACATCCAGAAATCGGTTGCCTTAAGTGACAAAATAACAAGGGATAGAGGATCCTCCTTGACTTCCGATAAATTCGAAACTTTCACGTACTAACGGATCAAACTGTATTATATTACTATCACAATTCATTACAACAAAAAGCTCATCGAGCCAAACCTTTTCTTATATAACGTTAAAGTTATACATAAGCAAACTAGCCAAGTACAACTCTAGCCGGTGATTCTTCTTTTTACAACTTTAACACAACCAACTAAAGTCTTACAAACTTAACCAAAACTCTGCTGCGTTACTCTGATAAAATCACCCCAAAAACATTCTTCCTCTGATTGACACATAGCTTGGTTCATTCGTGTTCCTTTTGCCCTCTTAATGGCGTCCTATCTGTAGTAACGATGCCTGTGCTCCCCTGGACCTTCACGAGCAATCCTTATACTGGTAGTCATGCTAGCCACATTTAAAATAAGCTCTTGTCCTTTTAAAGCACGGGGCAGACCCCCATGCCTTTTTCCTACAAACACGACACACGGCGTTCGAGTTGGGCGTTGGCTTTCCAATCCTACTCTTCTAGTTAGGTAGAAAGGGATACCCTTCTTCCGACATCGGTCTCTTCCCCAATCGATTTCCATCTCTGCTGGAACTGAATCTTGACTCAAATGTGTTAACTTGCTCCTAGATCACAACTCCAGGTAGGGCCTCGACAGGTGCGACAACAACAACGATCATGACACTGGCTGTGGTAGTTACGATGGCAACGGGGGTGGCTTGATCTTGAGCTTGATGACCTAACAAACTCCCAAGGGTCACTAGTGCTTGAATAATCCCATCGAACCTAGGATCGCTTGGTGCTGCTACACTAGTACCGACCTGCAGTGGTACTCTTACGCTTGCACTAGCCTAAGCTGACACTCTACCATGACCACGACCTCCTCGGGCACCGACCCTCGTCGACGTTCTACCTCGAGTAATTGGTCTAAAGGTTCTATTTCTAGGAGTCCTCTGCTCCTGATCGCTCATTTTGTAGATTCCTTAAAGAAACATGCTTTCCAATTCCACAGAATTAGAAGCCGAGCAATCCCAACAAATAATCTACCAACCATCTATCACTAACATGCACCAGCATGAAATAAAGGCCATTTCTACTAACTATCCCAAAAACCTATCTCACCTTATCACTCCAACTATCGACAAGCTTTGATACTACCCCGGGCAAGGATCTTATGACTTGATCCTCGAGCGTGTGCCCATCCCTTGGTGGTCGATTAAATTGCGAACATCCCAAGACACGTCGTCAGCCCATTCATTTTAATGCGAATGCAGAAGTGTATAAATAAATCCCCAGACAACACAAAGATGTGATAGAAAAGCAAGTCCACAATTTTGAAAATCACAACACACCTTTATACACAACAAACTGGATCATTTATAAAAACTAGTCTTTATTCACAAAATCTACAAAAGGTCGATCCTCCAAAACAAAGCTATCCTATGGCCAGCTAGTCGGACTCATTTGTTGATTCTTTAGTCTCCGTAGGGTTTGGACAAGACGTCGGATTCTCCACCATGCCATCGGGAGGGTCAGCTGGATCCTCATCCAGAGGAACATCAATTACCACATCGGGGATATCAAAAGTCCTAAGGGGACCCACCCTGAAACCATCGGATTTGTAGTGAAACCATGCTCTGAATCGATGAGGTATCCTATAAAGTGGATTCTCTTCTACCAAGACAGTGGTCACTACCAATTCATAAACCCAAAAACTTTCGAGGTCGGGGTAACTAGAAACCCGCTTGGTTACCCTCACGGGACGGCCAAAATATTGAGCCCACCACGGGGTGAGACAATATTTCAACAAGTCCACCCCCTAAACTCTGACTAGGAAGGAAATATGCCTAACAGTTACCTATACACACACAAGACAGAGGACTTACCTTTCCCACAGTTCTTTCTTGCAAGTCAGTATAGTTCATGATCTCAACCAAATCCATTCAATTCAAATCAACCCATCGATCAATCAGTTAATCAATTGAATTCCATACCAACTGAACTATCTATCAATTCAATATGACCAATGCTCACACAAACTAAAACAATCGGTCAATGCTCTCACAAGCTGCAATATACGGTCATAGCTCTCACAAGCTGATATAACGATCTTAGCTCACACAAGCTGATAAGGTATACTACTCTCACAAGTTGACTTATCAAAGCCCATAAGCTGATACAGTATACTGCTCTCACAAGTTGACGTGCAAAGGGGCCCAAAAGTTGATGAAATGTATATTGCTCTCACAAGCTGACGTATCAAACCCATTGACTGATACAATATACTACTCTCACAAGCTGATGTACAAAGGGTCCCAAAAGCTAACGATAAATATGCTCGCACAAGCTGATATATTACCAAGTTAAAAGTACCCTATAAAAATAATTGTGTGCGGGTACACGATCGGCCTAAGCAAAAAACATAATATCTTTCTTTTAGAAAATCCCCATATTTAATATAGTCCATAAACACATTTTTGGTGTTGTAAACTAATGCCCGGTATTTTCTAATTAAGTACCAAAATTACTCATATCTTGGAATAAATACCAAAAAATTACTATTCTCACTCAATTTGCACAAATCATCACTCAATTAAATAAACCAACCATACCATTGCAATCAGCACAAAATTTTGGTCCTTTGGCTATCCTGATATGATTTTCGAAAAATAATAAATAATTAAATATATATGATTAATTAAATAAATACAATTAAATGCCATAAATAGGAACCTAGGCCAAAAAAAGCCTAATTAAATACCGAGACATGCCCAGAAAAATTTTGAACCTAACTAGATAAATAATACCACCTATCAAGTCGTTATTTAAGCCAGTCTAATCACTCTACATGCAATAACGAGTAATTAAATTGTTAATCCATTCTAACTAACCACTTAAATCATACTTAGTCTAAACTAATCAACCTTTTAAGTATAATTAACTTCATAAGTAGAGATTAATGAGTAAACTCACTACTTTTGAAATCTGATTAGTCCATGATGACGGCAACATAGAGATGGGCAACAAACTCCAAAGCGGCGACACCTTACGAGGCCCAAAAGTAGTCCTAAATGGGCCTTGAAGGCCCATGGCTAGCTGGGTTGCTCGATTTTGTCCAAGAACTGATCTTGCTGCTCTGGGGCTGGAATGACAAACGGAGAAGGACAAGCAGCTAGGTGGCCGAGCTGGTAGGCGGAGCTGAACGGAGGCGGAGGTGAGTTTGGATGGTGGCTTGGACTTCAACGGAAACTTGAGGAGACTTGGGAGAAGTGGTATAACGACAGAATAGGCGAGATGAGCACGCGGGATGCGTGGGACATGACGGCTTAGTTGCGGGCTCTAGCGGCTTAGCTGTGGTTTGCAACTGCTAGGGGGGCTTGGCTGGTTCTCTTTGCAAATTTTGGAGCTTCAAGGTGGTCTACAATGGAGAAAGTAGAGCTTGCTAAAGAAGAAGGGCCAGCTGCAACTTGGAGGGGGCCACTTTGCCTTCAAAGTCCCCATTCCTATCCCTTTTGTCTCTTGAAGAGGCCCCACCGGTTGAGCACTATCCTCTCCTAATTTTGTGCACAAAATACTGCCTAGAACACTCCCCAAGTGGTGAAAAAGGTTCATGGACCCTTGGCCTACGAATTTGCACACAAATTCCCCACATTGAGCCAAGTTCTTCTCCAATTGGATTCAATTCGGCCTCCATAAATTCCATGAAGGTGTCCTCGACCAAATTAATATTTTTCCTTACCAATAGAACCAACTTGCATCCCAACAATGCGATAAAAAATGGTTCCTGAATTTTTCGGACAAAAAATGCCATATTTTGAAATTTCGCCAAAAAAATTCAGTTTGCAGAAAAAATCTTCAAAGGATGAGTCGATGGTCCTAAAATAAGTAGTGACACGACATAACTTTTAATTTCTGAAATTGGATTCAAATTTGCGGTTAATTTCAATCTGACGCGATTTTAGCGTGACCTAACTTACCGAGTAGCTTTTAGGAGTTTTTAGTACAATTGACTCGTGGTCGATTATTTTCGAGACACAATGTACATCTTCGACATATTGAGGACTCTCGGTTGAAGATCTTATAGTTTCAGATTTGGATATAGGGTACCTAAAACGATAGAAAAATTGGTCTAGTGCCCGGTTGACAAGAATTTTACAATCGGGCGGAATCACCCATACTTTGATCACATATCTCAGTTGAATTGACCTATCACTGATATCTGATCGAAATTGAGAATGCCGTAATGACCCTTGTAGATTAGCACGGTCAAGTAGTCGATTCCAGATTGAGTTATCAAGTCTATCGCATTAAAATCCCTTTATAGCTTCCCTTGGTAGGCTAGTTATCTCGTGAGTGGCCAACTCAGAGAAAAGAATTATAGGCGGGTCGATGAAAAGCCCAACTTATTCAATCGAAAACAGAGCTTGAAATTCAGGATGTCAAAAAAACAAGGAAAAATCCAAAAAATAGTTGCTTGCTTTGTTGTGTTTAATTCTGCAATTTTTTTAATGTTATCTTTAATGTTTGCGCACATGTATGATCACTCTCTTGCGAGTTAATAGTTTAGGCTAAAATCAATCCAAACTGTCCACAAAAGATTTTTTTTTTAATAAAAGAGAAAATGTACTGAAATGACATTATTAGAGAAATCTAGGATGATCTAGTCCCTGAACTCATTTAATCTTTGGTTCGTAGGAGTGAAGTAATTCTCCCATTACTTTACTTGGATTTATAATCGACCCACCTAAAATAAATTAACGACGAATCTATAATAAAAATTATTTGCATATTAAGAACTTAAACCCTAAGTCATGAGTTGATATGGACTTGGGAGAGTTCAAGCTAAGTCTAGACTTGGCAATTCATTAGCCGAACCTTTAAGTGGTCCAACTCACTTTGGAGAGGTCGCGACAAATATTCTAAGACATAATTGAAAAGAGTGGAGTTTCCTATGCTTCTAAAGAATAAGAAAGTGATTAACAGTCTGCTTTTCTCAATGTTGGATCATTCATGGTCCTTAGTGAAGTACTTTTCTCGAGAGAGCTCAATCATGAAGTTCTCTTAGCAACTTAAATAACATAACCAAAATACCAGAGATTTATGTTGCTCTTTGTAGGGAAAAACGGATTCCCTAAAATAGTGATCCAACACTCAATCGAACCCCAATAACAACAAATGCGGAAGGCGAGCCCAGGAAGACAACATGTTACACCGATCATAAGATACATTACGTAGTTGAACGTATCTTTTCTTTCACAGATTAATCACCAATGTTGAAGTTTGAGGAAGAATCCTGATCTTGTTCTACTAAGGAGCATAATGTTCTTTTCTTTTTGGGGGAGAAACATTTTCTAGAGCGTTACTATGAGAGAACGTAATTTCTCTCTATCTTAAAACGCCCCTTCCAAACAATGTAACCTTTCATATCTTAATCGTTCCTCCATGAGCCCTTAACTTGTGGGCTGGGTTTTTGGGCTCAACATGGGTGGACGGGCCTACTTAAGCCCATCAACACATAAAAAAAAAAAAAAAAAAAACCCATCATCTCCCACTCGCACATGATGGGCTGAATAGATTCCTCTTTACATCTCTACAACATTTATACTAGTGAATAATCCATGCGACCAACATACTTTAAGAGCTCGTTGCCATATATCTGTTAGGAATATATAGTGGCTCATAATGGACATCACACTTTAAGTAGATTTAGTATGCAGTACCCTAAATCAATCAATCACATTTATATTTCTCTTGATTTTTTTAAACAATGATATATATATATATATATATATATATATATATATATATTGCATTCACAATTATGATTATCCCAAAAATAATCATAATTGGTCGACTGGTGAATACAAAATTAGAATGTGATTCTACAAATTCGATCTTCCTCTTTCCTTGAAACTCTTAATTTCAATTCAACTTGCTTTTCTAGAAATGTCCCATTATATTGAATCAATTCATGATCATTAGCAACATTCTAAGATAGCAAACACTAAATAGAAATCTTGAGAATAAGTAAAAGTCATGAGGACACTAAATTGATGAACTATTTTCCTCAAGAGTCTTACACGGCATAAAAGTTGAGATAAAACTTTTTGCCACTCTTATTGGTTGTCTCATGCATATGTAGTATGAAATACGTATTTTAGTATTAACTCATTTCCCATGGAGTATATGTCTACATCTTCAATGCCATACATATGATAGTTTAGACATACCTAATGTCTAACTTGAGTTCACATATGTACTCATTCACAGAATTCATCTGAACTCACATCTGACATCATAGACATATAAAGTAAAATATGTGGGTTATTTTACTTTCGGACAAAGTAAATATTATGTTCTCATCTTATCACTTAGTTAGGGTGACATATATATTTTAAGCTTTAACTCTGGATTATTACCTAGATATTAAAAATTGTCTCATATTTATTTATCACATAGTAAATAGAGGCGATTACCGTGTAAGAGGGCTAATTTTTTATTTGTCCGACATACTTTTTCAACTTTATATAATGCACTGAGCATTAAGATGCATAAACATCAAACAAAGATTCATAAGCATTAATAATGAAAACACAAATTCATTAAATGTGGATATCTAAGGGAAATTACAATATTCAGTACATCAGCCTCTATGCAATCCTAGAGATTTCACATGGCTACAAAACACATCGGTAGGTATTGACTTCATCACAGGATCTGCTACCATTCTATGCGTAAATATGTACTATAAGTTCACAACTTTTCGTACAACCATATATTTGATAAAATTATACTTTGTATCTATATGTTTGGTCTTACCATAATATTTTAGATTTTTGGTGTATGCTATAACTGCTTGGCTATCACAGTTAACCAACAATGGATTTGCGGCATTTTCAATAACATCTAAATGATCCAAAAATCTCTTAAGCCAAACACTTTCTTGTATTGCTGCTAATAATGCCACGAACTCAGCTTCTTTCGTGAACAAGGCTATACTCATTTGTTTCTTACTACTCCATGATATAGCGACATTAATTAGTAAGAAAACAAATCCAAAGGTAGATTTTGTTTAATCTAAATCTCCTCCTCACTCAGCATCTAAATAGCCTTCGAGTCGTAGATCTTTTCCTTGGTAACTTAGCGTATAATCAGCAGTTCCCTTTAGATACCTCAGTATTCTTTTGACGGCTTTTTAATGTGCTTGACTTGGATTGGATTAGTATCTACTCATCATTCCTACTGTAAAACATATGTCGGGTCTTGTATACATCATAGCGTACATTAAGCTTCCAACAGCATAAGCATAAGGAACACGTTGCATTTGTTCCTTCTCTTGTAGAGTCCTTGGACACATTCTATTGCTCAATCATTCACCTTTTGCAATAGGAGTATCTATGGGTTTACAATATTGCATACGAAATTGTTCAAGAATCTTATTTGAGTATGTTTCTTACAAAAGAGATAATGATTTATTCGAACGATCTCTTGAAATTTTAACTCCAAGAATGTATGCAACCTCACTCATGTCTTTCATCTCAAAGTTGGAAGATAACCAACTCATAACAGTATTAACAAACTCCATATTGCTTCCGACAATCAATATATCATCAACATATAATGATATGATCACAAATTGATCTTTGGATCTTTTGATATATACACAGTGATCCTCATCAATCATTGTAAAATCATATGCTATTATGGCATTATGAAAACGTATATACCATTATTTTGACGACTGCTTAAAGCCATATATCGATCTCAAAAGTTGACATACATTTTCTTCTTAGCCTTTCATAATGAAACCAATAGGTTGTTTCATATATATTTCTTCCTCTAATTCTCCATTGAAAAAAACAGTCTCACATCCAATTGATGTAACTCTAGATCCATATTAGTTACTATTGCTAGAATTATGTGAATGAGGTAAATCTCATTATAGGAGAAAATGTTTTCGCATAATCAATTAATTCCTATTGATTATACCCATTTGCCACAAGACGAGCTTTATGTCTTTCTATTAATTCATCAGCTTTATGCTTTATTTTGAGAATCCACATGTTCCCAATGGCCCTGTGTCCTTTTGGAAGATCAACTAGTTCCCAAATATGATTTAACTTCATTGACTCAATTTCCTCTTCCATTGCATGCATCCATTTTTCCTTACTAGGGCAATTTAGAGCCTCGTGTATATTTCTTGACTCATCTTCATCTTGTGGAGCGACTATAAAAATTTTCCCTTCAATGTCAAAACATCGACAAGGAATACTTTTGCGACTTGTTCGTCGTATGTGAGATTGTACTTTGCACATCATTTCCTATCATGCTCCCACTTGGATTAGATAATGACGATATCGTCTCATCATGTGATTGTAATTGAGATTGAGTTGAATTAAATTTATCACTTCTCATATTACTCCAATTTGGACGAACTCCACTAAGTTCATTATATGGATCCAAGGTTTCAAATATGGAGTATTTCTCACATATTTTGTCCTTCTTAGGAAATTCATTCTCTAAGAATGTGACATCCCGTGATTCAAATTCAATTATACTTCCACTTTCTTGCTCACCTATAAACACATACCCTTTTGAGTGTTCAGAGTATCTTATGAAAATACTCTTATTTTCCTTTGGGACCCAGTTTCCCAATCTTGTGAGATGACTCATGAGTATAGGTAGCACAACCCCATGGTTTAAGAAAACTTAAGTTTGATTTTCTATTTATCCATAACTCATATGGAGTGGAAGTAACTGATTTAGAAGGCACTCGATTAAGTATATAGGCAGCAGTTAATGACGTATCACTCCAAAAAGTGATAGGTAAGTTAGTATGCACCATCATGGACCTAACCATTTCATATAGGGTTCTGTTCATTCTCTCCGCAGCACCATTTTGTTGAGGAGTATATGGAATAGACAATTGTCTTTCTATTCCTTTTTCATCACATAAATTTTTGAACTCACTAGATAGATATTCTCGACTTCGATCGGATCTCAATACTTTTTATTTTCTTGTCGAATTGATTTTCTACCAAGTTCATAAACTTTTTGAAACAAATCATTGCTTCAGGTTTATGAGAAATCAAATAGACATATCTGAATCGAGTATAGTTGTGGCACCCCTCGACAGCCCCCAATCCGATTAGGGTCGCCACAGTTCGCTTACCATTCACTTTTCCTGATAACATGTCACTCTGATACCATTTCAATTGCATCGGGTCTAAACAACCTGGGGGTTTACATCATTTAGTTCAGTTCCTTGTGCAATTTATATACGGAAGCACATCCAACAACTCCCTTCCCTATATTCAGAAAACGATGCACACCAACTAAACATTTATATGTAAAAGCCATACACTTTTATTCACTTAAACCATATGGACATCATTCATCGATACATCAAAATGCCATAGTTTTCTATACTAGGCTATACTTCAAAAGATGACCGACTTCTCCTCCCACAATCGTATGCTTAAGGTTCATCAACCAGTGTCAGCGTCCAAAAGTTCCCTCCTTTGCTATCCTCCTCCTCGCGGTTATATCGAACCACTCAATCCATCTACTAATCTGAAATGTTGGTCCCCGAAGAAGTGAGTCCAACCACACACCAAGTAAAGGACCAATAAACCACTCAATACATCATGCCACGCAATCATCACAATCATAGTATCACATGTCATACAAGCATCCATGCACAACTTACTTTGGTATCATGCACGTGTCATCATACCTCATGTACCATCATCATTGCCATGCATCCATGCATGTAACATCATCATCATATCACATGAACCATCATCATTACCATGCATGCAACATCATCATCATATCACATGAACCATCATCATTACCATGCATCCATGCAAGTAACATCATCATCATGTCATGCATATATCATCATGCATAATTCGATTTCAATTTCATTTTGGACCGCCACTTTTCTCTTTCCTAGGACCAATGTTTGCATCCCACATGTATCCAAGATACAATTCAGACCATCTGACTCCCTCACTCTCCAGGAATCTCGTACCCCAACTGGCATCACGAGGACCCTCCGGCATTCAACCATTTAAGGCCACTGGGCAACCGGCCGTACCCTTCTAGCTAGGCATCTCGCACCCAAACTGGCATCGCAAGGTATCCCTTCGCACAATACCTGCCGAGCTTCCGGCTCCCCCACTCTTCGGGCATCTCGACACCTCTCGGTACTCCCGAGGCCCTTCGGTATCCGGCCATTCATGACCACCAGGCAACCGGTCGTACCCTTCTAGCCAGGCATCTCAACACTCTGGGGCATCGTCGGCTCACACCTCCGACGGCTTTCTCATTTATCTTAATTCTCATCTTCAATTATAGTTCAATTTTAACATGGCATGTGAAGTGATGGCAACTCAGATCATATTCATCATTGAATTCATACATGCATCTCAAATCATTATCATACATGCATCAAGACACTATCATCCAATCAATACAATTCATGGAGTCCATGCAATTTAAAATGGTCCATATTTCATGCCTTTTACAAAATTCCAGCATGTACCATTTTTAGAAAATATTTAAATTAAATATCCATATGCTTCTCAAAAATCATGAAATCAAGGCATGTGATAGAAAAGTGAATAATATAACAATTTCATGAAAAACACATGTCCGATAGAGTTCCACACAAGAAGATATAATCCACACGATTTCAGCATGCAATTTCGGATAGAAACAGAATGTGCAGTTCTCGAAATAATTTGATTAAAATACCCGAACGACTTCCGAAATTATGAAATTTTACCATATTATATTTAAGACACTAAAGTATATTTTTCATGCAGACTTCTAGGCCAGATTCGTTTTATATAATTCTCTATAGTCATCCGAAGCTTCTGGTTCTCGCACCAAAACGTCCAGTGTATATATCTCCAAAAAATAGAGTTTTCACCCACTTCTTCTTCTTCGTTTCCTCTGAAATTTGGATATGTTTTACATCACGAGGTCCCCTACAACTTTGATTAAGAGATTTAAGTCTAGTTTCCAAATAATAGTTACCATATGGGTCCATGAAGTCTCGGGTGTCCTGTACCGTGTCTCCAGATTTACCATCTTCAAGAGTAAGTCGATTCACTAGGCTACACTTGCTCACTTTACTTCAAATTTGAGTATGTTAGTCTTTAAGAGGTTCTCTAAAAGTTTCATGAAGAATTAAAGGAGAGATTCTTGATAAAAAGTGACATGCAACCACAGATCTACCAAAAGGTCAGCAAAACATTTCCAGATCTAGTGTCTTTGTAGGATGATGGTTTTACCCCTTAAAGCTCCACTATTTTGTCCCAAATTTTATTATGTTGTATTTTAAGATGTTGGCTACAACTTTCATGAAGGAATAAAAGTCAAAATCCAACTCGAAACATGCATGCAAGCCTTCACAAGATTCTGGGTCAGGCGGTTCACACGAAATCAGAAAGCATATTCAAGAACAAGTCACATTCTAGCTTCGGTTTTGCCTACCCTAACATCCGAAATCCACCACCAACAAATCACACATGCAAGACACACATGCAAGAGTGTAAATCAATCCCAACTTGTCTCTAAGACAAAGTGGACAGCGGCACATGGACGGCACACTGGCGACGGACGGATGACGTGCTGGTGGCGACGGGCGAGCTCCTACTCCTCCTCGGTTCCTCTCTCTCTCGCAACTCCCTCTCTCTCTCTTTGGCTTGGACGGTGGCTCCCAACCGGCCACTCTCTCTCTCTTCCTCTCCCATTTATTCCCCCAAATCTCCATCATTTGCAATGATGGTTTGCCTCTCCACAAGCCAATGCATGAAGCCCTCCTTTTTGCCACTTGGCAAGGCGCATGCAAGATGGGCTTGGGCTTGGGCTTGGGCTTGAATTGGAAGAAGTGGGCCGGCCACTCCTCCCCCCCTTGGTCGACGGTCACTCCTCATGGGCCTCAATTGGGCCGGCCATTCGACCCACCAAAAGCTCAAGCCAATGGGCCTAAGGCCCAACCTAATTAAACCCACAATTTCATTTTCAATTATTCATCTTTAATTATTTCTATTATAGATTTCACATTTTAAATTTCACATGGCCAAGAATAAATCATTCTTATTAATTTATGCTATATTACTAATTTAAAAACTCATGAACACAAGCACATATCAGTTAGTCTTAAAAGGAGACTAATGGCTAAAGCTTAAATCATAGGTAATTTCATTACCTAATTATGGGCTTTAATACACCTTAGAGCTTGTCTTGAATTTTTGGGATGCCACAATTCTCCCCTCAGAGAATTTCGTCCTCGAAATTAGACACCACTCGTGCCTTCTCGAAACAAGTAAGGGTACTTTTCCTTCATCTGATCCTCACTTTGCCATGTGGCTTCCTCCACATCATGATATCGCCATAATATCTTAAGCAAAGAAATCTTCTTAGTCCTGAGAATTTGTTCCTTTCAATCCAATATACGCACAAGCTCTTCGATGTACCTCACTTTCTCATCCACTTCAATGGCTTCATGATCGAGTATGTGACCAAGATCTGGCTGGTATTTCCTCAACATCGATACATGAAACACATCATGCAAATTTCCTAACTTAGGAGGCAGCGCTAAACGATAAGCTACATCCCCTATCATTTCAAGTATCTCAAAAGGTCCGACAAATCTGGGACCTAACTTTCCTTTCATTCCAAATTGAGATATTCCTTTTGAACGCTTGAAAATCTCTCTTCATAATATCAAATAATGCAAACTAAGATTTTCAAAATCATATCAATACTACAATAGCAGGCTTTGAAATTATATGTCATTTCCATGTCAAAACGTTTTCAAATCACCAATGTGGAAAATCCTTTGAGTTCTTGAAAATCCCACTTCATGATATCAAATAATGCAGAATAGGGATTTCAAAGACATAGCGGTATAACAATGATAGTATTTGAGAATAGGTAAATCTCATATCGTTGAAACCAATTCACAAAATCAAAGCATGATACCAATTCCATAAAATCCATGATCATGTTTAAATTTCAAATGTTTTTCGGAATCCACATGTAAAGCCTTGAGTCACACTTGCATTGCGGCGTGAAATAAAATACTTTATCAAAACCCTTAGTAAATTTAAATCGGTACGTTGGCAAATTCCAATCTCAATCCCAACTCCAATGGGTTGGAATGTTTTTTGTAAAAAGTTCAGAAATCTTTAAAATATAAATTTTTTTCTTAAAACATTTGGGCACGGTGTCACAAGTACTCATAAATTTTGACGGAATTCGAGAGATTTTCTAAAATAGTTCACAGTTAAAATCTGCTTTTCGATTGAAGTTCAAAACTTGGGATGTACAGGTGATAATTTTCTCCAAAAACCATAAGCATTTCTTGAAGTAATGAAAATCATAGTTCAACGAGTCGATAATATTGGTCCCATCGTAAAGATTTTTTAAACTAAAAACTTTGAAATACCAAAATCCTAAGCCTTTCATGAAATACCGAAATCAACGCATCGGCGAGTCATCAAACTCAGTTCCGACCTTAAGATTTTCAAAGTAGCTTGCATGTAAAATCTTAGAGCTTTGAAAACATCCAAACTCAAGTATTTCCAATCTAACTGCACTACATCAAACAACAATGGCAATGCATTATATATGTTGGTAGACTTTCACTTGATGGCATGTTAAACACTAGGAAACATGTTTAGCTACATCCGCCTTCATGCCATTCAACCAAAACTGTTCGCGTAATTTTTGTACATCTTTGTACTACCCGGATGAATACTATAATTACACCTATGTGCTTCCGACAGGATTTCCCTTTTTACTTCTTCATTGTCAGGAACATAGAGTCATCCTTGATATCTTACTACTCCATCTTCAGAGACTTGGAACTCTAGTCTTTTCCCTAAAGACATAGCATTTCGTATCTTCACAATTTTTGAATCAGATTCTCGCAAAACCTTAACTTTCTGAATATTTTCAGGTTCAATCCTTAATGCAGTAAGCATACCGTCGATGTGGTCTACTTCCAACTTAAAGTCTGAATCTGCTATTGACTTTAATAGATTCCACTCTGTTATCGTCAGATTAGCCATGTTCGTAGCTGACTTTCAACTAAGGGCGTCTGTCACCTTATTCACCTTTCATGAGGGGTACTGTAATAGTCAAAATCTTTTAATAATCCCATCCACCTCCTCTGTCTCATATTCGATTTCCTTTTGTGAAAACATCTATTTCAAGCTCTATCATAAGTGTAACTATCAATTAGATTCAAATTTAAAGAATTCCACCTGCTCGACTCAATCGAACACACCATTTAGCCGAATTATTCCTATACCTTTGTCACCACCAATTCAAGCCTAGAACCATCAAAATCGACACCACCAATAACTCATTTGGTTCAGTCCAACAAACACATTCACTATGCATTCACCGCAACATAGATTCAAGCCTAAAATGTAGCATCATTCCTTCAATTCAAATATCTATAGTCCACCAAGACTTATTCAATTCAAAGATCGACAATCCACCAAAATAAAACTTGTCTAGTTTCCACCGAATATATCTCATATCTCATCCTAAAGAATCATCACTTAGACTAATCACTCATCAAATCCACAACTTGAACTTTCACCTTTTCACCTAGGAAAGACTATAACCACAATTGATCAAATCCACTAATTCCACCAAATCTTTTCAAACTGAGATTATCACCTAAAATTAAAAGTTGACCACTATCAATTAAACCTATTATTCTGACATATAAACCACAAATAATTTCATATCTCATATGACTACTCAAACTCATGACTTCCAAGATCAATCTATACATACTAAATGCCTCCATGTATTGCATCGAGACTTCCCATGAAATCCTCAAATAGGAAGTCACTACTTAGCTCAAATGATCATAACTTAATCCTCAAATTCATAACTCACTCTCCATAATTCACTTCTTAAGCCCCCCCTTTTTTTTTGCAGTACTTCGCTTAGATGCTACGCATGTTCTTCAGGTCCTTCAGAACATATTAGGATATCATCAAATGAAGACAATCACAATTTGATCCAAATAAGGCTTAAGTATCATACTCATTAAATCCATGAATGCAGATAAGGCATTTGTCATCCAAATAGCATAACTAGGAACTCATAGTGTCCATAACAAGTCCTAAACACGGTCTTAGGAATGTCTTATTTCTTAATCCTTAACTGATATCCTGACCTTAAGTCAAGTTTAGAAAAGACCAAACTTCCTTGCAGTTGGTCAAATAGATTATCAATTCTAGGTAATGGGTACTTACTCTTAACAATCGCATGATTCAATTGCCTATAATTAATGCACAAACGCATCTACCTGTCCTTCTTTTTCACAAACAAGAGTTCTACAAGCTTAACCATGCTCCCGCTGCGCCACTCTGATAAAATTATCCTAGAAACACTACATTCCCAGTTTAGTTCATAGTTTGGTTCATTCCTGCCCACTTTTGCCATTCCAAAAGCTTGCTAGGAGCCGCCCCTTGTTTAGGTCTTCTGACCTCGGTGTCCACTCCCCGCCCTCATCAAACCGAGACGTTATAGGTACACTAGCTTTTGCCTAGTTCGAACCCAAACTACACATCTACTGAAGGGTCTCGTTTCAATAGGGATTAACTTACAGAGTTATTATTCGTTTTGGCCTATCCCATACTAGGCCTCATGGTTTCATCCTTGGCGCATGGGTAAGCACTATCTCAGGTAGCTCTTCGTTTGAATAGAGTCTCTTACCTTATTGTGCATCACTCAACGTCACTTGTCTCCTTGATTCCATTCATTCTCTTAACATTTCTTGCTCTCCAAGCTGGGCCCTTTCATAAATTTCATTATAATCCCTCATGTTCAGGAGCACTAGTTGTCTCCTACTATCTGTCCTCAGGCCCTTAAGGAATCTCTTAACATTTTCCTCCCAATCCTCTATCAATCTAGGGGCATACCTAGATAGCTCAGAAAGTTTCGCTTCAGGAATAGTTTGCGACTTAGTGTCACTAATTAGCTAAGAACGAGAGGTAATATTCATACGTTACTAAAGTCATATAAGTAACATAAAAAGTTACTAGCACACAAAAGCAACATTACACTAGTTACTAGGGATCTACGAGTGAATACCCATCACCCGTTATTCAATTATTCCGTTTTATATCCTATGGTGTGCATTGTCATCATGTTTCTCAATTTCCAAATGAGGCTCCTTATCACTCCACCTATAACCATTGCTCTGATACCAAAAAAGGGTTGTGGCACCCCTCGACGACCCCGGATCCGATTAGTGTCACCACAGTTCACTTACCATTCACTTTTCCTAATAACATGTCACTCTGATACCATTTCAATTGGAATGGGTCCATACAACCTAGGGGTTTACATCTTTTATATATTGAAGCACATCCAACAACTCCCTTCCCTATATTCAGAAAACGATGCACACCAACTAAACATTTATATGTAAAAGCCGTACACTTTTATTCACTTAAACCATATGGACATCATTCATCGGTACATCAAAATTCCATAGTTTTCTATATAAGGCTATACTTCAAAAGATGACCGACTTCTCCTCCCACAATCGTATGCTTAAGGTTCATCAACTAGTGTCGACATCCAAAAGTTCCCTCCTTTGCTATCCTCCTCCTCGCGGTCTTATCCAACCGCTCAATCCATCTACTAATTTGAAATGTTGGTGCCTAAAGGGGTGAGTACAACCACTTAGCAGGTAAAGGACCAATAAACCACTCAATACATCATGCCACGCAATCATCACAATCATAACATCACATGTCATACAAGCATCCATGCACAACTTACCTTGGTATCATGCATATGTGATCATACCTCATGTACCATCATTAATGCCATGCATCCATGCATGTAACATCATCATCATATCACATGAACTATCATCATTACCATGCATCCATGCATGTAACATCATCATCATATCACATGAACCGTCATCATTACCATGCATCAATGCATGCAACATCATCATCATAAGACATGAACCTTCACCATTACCATGCATCCATGCATGTAACATCATCATCATATCATGCATATGTCATCATGCATAATTCGATTTCAATTTCATTTTGGACCGCCACTTTTCTCTTTCCCGGGACCAATGTTTGCATCCTGCATGTATCCAAGATACAATTTAGACCATCCAGCTCCCCCACTCTCCGGGCATCTCGTACCCCAATTGGCATCACGAGGACCCTCTGGCATTCAGCCATTTAAGGCCACCGGGCAACCGGCCGTACCCTTATAGCCACGCATCTTGCACCTAAACTGGCATCGCGAGGTATCCCTCGGCACAATACTTGCCGAGCTTCTGGGCTCCCCCACTCTCCGGGCATCTCGACACCTCTCGGTACTCCCGAGACCCTCCGGTATCCGGCCATTCATGATCATCGGGCAACCGGCCATACCCTTCTAGCCAGGCATCCCAACACTCCCGGGGCATCGTCGGCTCACACCTACGACGGCTTTCTCATTTATCTCAATTCTCATCTTCAATTATAGTTCAATTTTAACATGGCATGTGATGTGATGGCAACTCAGATCATATTCATCATTGAATTCATACATGCATCTCAAATCATTATCATACATGCAGCAAGACACTATCATCAAATCAATACAACTCATGGAGTCCATGCAATTTAAAATAGTCCATATTTCATGCCTTTTACAAAATTCCAGCATGTACCATTTTTAGAAAATATTTAAATTAAATATCCATATGCTTCTCACAAATCATGAAATCAAGGCATGTGATAGACAAGTCAATAAGATAACAATTTCATGAAAAACACATGCCCAATAGAGTTCCACACAAGAAGATATAATCTACACGATTTCAGCATGCAATTTCGGATAGAAACAGAATGTGCAGTTCTCGAAATAATTTGATTAAAATACCCGAACGACTTCCGAAATTATGAAATTTTACCATATTATATTTAAGACACTAAAGTATATTTTTAATGCAGACTTCTAGGCCAGATTCGTTTTATATAATTCTCTATAGTCATCCGAAGCTTCTGGTTCTCGCACCAAAACGTCCAGTGTATAGATCTCCAAAAAATCGAGTTTTCACCCACTTCTTCTTCTTCGTTTCCTCTGAAATTTGGATATGTTTTACCTCACGAGGTACCCTACAACTTTGATTAAGAGATCTAAGTCTAGTTTCCAAATAATAGTTACCATATGGGTCCATGAAGTCTCGGGTGTCCTGTACCGTGTCTCCAGATTTACCATCTTCAAGAGTAAGTCGATTCACTAGGCTACACTTTCTCATTTTACTTCAAATTTGAGTATGTTAGTATTTAAGATGTTCTATACAAGTTTCATGAAGAAGTCAAAGAGATATTTTTGATAAAACTCGACATGCAACCACAGATCTACCAAAAGGTCAGCAAAACATTTCCAGATCTAGTGTCTTCGTAGGATGAGGGTTTTACCCCTGAAAGCTCCACTATTTTGTCCCAAATTTTAGGGTGTTGTATTTTAAGATGTTGGATACAACTTTCATGAAGGAATCAAAGTCAAAATTCAACTCGAAACATGCATGCAAGCGTTCACAAGATTCTGGGTCAGGCGGTTCACACGAAATCAGCAAGCATATTCAAGAACAAGTCACATTCTAGCTTCGGTTTTGCCTACCCTAACATCCGAAATCTACCACCAACAAATCACACATGCAAGACACACATGCAAGAGTGGAAATCGATCCCAACTTGCCTCTAAGACTAAGAGGACAGCGGCACATGGACGGCACACTGGCGACGAACGGATGGCGTACGGGCGGCGACGGGCGAGCTCCTCCTCCTCGTCGGTTCCTCTCTCTCGCAACTCCCTCTCTCTCTCTCTTTTGCTTGGACGGTGGCTCCCAACCGGCCACTCTCTCTCTTCATCTCCCTTTTATTCCCCCAAATCTCCATCTTTTGCAATGATGGTTTGCCTCTCCACAAGCCAATGCATAAAGCCCTCCTTTTTGCCACTTGGCAAGGCGCATGCAAGATGGGCTTGGGCTTGGGTTTGAATTGGAAGAAGTGGGCTAGACACTCCTCCCCCCCTTCATCGATGGTCACTCCTCATGGGCCTCAATTGGGCCGGCCATTCGGCCCGCCAAAAGCTCAAGCCAATGGGCCTAAGGCCCAACCTAATTAAACCCACAATTTCATTTTCAATTATTCATCTTTAATTATTTCTTTTATAGATTTCACATTTTAAATTTCACATGGCCAAGAATAAATGATTCTTATTAATTTATCCTATATTACTAATTTAAAAACTCATGAACCCAAGCACATATCACTTAGTCTTAAAAGGAGACTAATGGCTAAAGCATAAACCATAGGTAATTTCATTACCTAATTATGGGCTTTAATACACCTTAGAGCTTGTCTTGAATTTTTGGGATGCCACAATAGTAATCTATAAATGTGATGAAATAAATAGACCTATGCCTTCCTCTCACATTCATTGGACCACAGATGTTAGAATGGATTACATGCAAAGGAAATTAAGATCTTTTACATTTTCCAAATTGTTTTCTTGTCATTTTCCCTACTAGGCAATGCTAACATATGGGCAAATCGACTTTTTCAATGTTGCCTAACAAGCCCTCTTTGGCTAGCCTATTCATACGTTGTTAGCCAATATAACTAAGTCTAGCATGCCACATATTCACATCATTATCATATAAATTAGGAGATGTGAAAAGGAAATAACAAACATTGACATTACCATAGTCAACATTTAATACAATAAAACTATCTAGAAAATAACCACAACCGTAGTAGTTTGTATCCAATTACAAATCCACACCACTATTATAGAAATTCATATTAAAACCAAGCTTAACCAATACTAAAACAGATACTAAAATGAATCTCCAGAGCATGTAATACATCATGTAGGAACAAAGTGTGTCCATTACGCATGTTCAATTGGCAAGTGCCAATCCCTTTTACTTCGGCTTTAAAGTTATTTCCTACATAGATCCACTTAATTCCAGTTGGTACTCGTTGGAATTCCACAAAGGATTCTCTATCCTTCACTATATGGTTTGTTGCTCTCGAATCTACAATCCATACAGAACTTGACACATAAGTAAAGTTCTCAAAAGTAAAATGGGTGTATACCATCTTTGGCTTGCGACAGTCGCGAGCATAGTGACCATTCTTATCACAATTGTAACACTTCACCCTTTGACAGCTTCTTCATTCAAGGACGCTTTCCTCTTTCATGTTGGTTAACTTTTGGTTTCTTCATTGAATAACTTGCTCCTTTGCCTTTCCACGTATTGAACCAATCAAGACGTTTGCTCTTGGAGCTCGAAACTCCATGTGAGCTGGAACCATCGTGATAAATTTCAGTTTTCAGCTTAGCCACTAAGAGGCGGTCTTCTTCCAACTTAAGATGGTGCACTACATCCTTAAAGGTTTTGAGATTTTCATTGTGGGTCAGGTGCACCTTCATATGCTCCCAACTCCGAGGCAAGGAACGAATCGTTGCTTGCACTTGCTACTCATCAGTCAGGACATGACCAGCATCTTTCCGCTCATTAATCATGTTTGACATCTTTCTTAGGTATTGTTTCATAGTCTGACCATGAGGCTTCTTAAAAGAGTCAAACCTAATAGTGAGCTGCTTCAGTCGAGTCACCGAAGTATGACCAAATCTTGCTGCCAACGCTTATCACATTTCCTTGGGATTCTCAAAACGCCCGAACTCTCACATGACATCATTCTTCATGTTACTCAGCTACATAATGCGAGCAAGGGAGTTCTTTCTCTTTCATGCAGCAAATGCATCCTTATCTCTCTTATGTTGTGAAATGTTTCCATCTTCAGGTTCTTCCATAGTCAGGTTAAGAGCTTCTAGTGTCTCTTGCTCTTCTAGCACATATTGAATTTTCATCGTCATATTTCATAGTTATTGCCGTTAACCTTCTTAACTTTGTTCAATTCAGCGACTATGCTCTTTGTTGCTGAAGTAATCGATCTAAACATATTAGAAAAATATGCATGAATTATTAATGCCTATAATTTATGCATCCATTTTGAACAAACCCATCTTATTAATGAATAATTTTAAGTAAGGTTTCAGAATCAAAATGTTACTATATTTCTAATTATCATCCAAAAATCATTACTTGGAATTATTATAAATATAATCTTCTATGCAAAATAAATTATTTAAAGCTACAAAAAAACTCCTATGAACTACCCACAATAGTTAATAATAATAGAAGCAAATGATATTAGACATCCAATAATGATAGAATAATAATATTTCCACATAATGCAACTAACATATCAATTGCTACACCAACATCAACTAGGTAGAAAATATTTACATAAGATGTCCATAAAGCATACTAAACAAAGAAAAACACTCAAAACATCTAACGCCAAGCCAACTTATGAACAGGGAAAGATTCTTTTTCGTTCAATTCCTCGAGCTTTTCTTTTGTAAATTCTTCAGGCATTCTTGCCAGTCACGGAGAATTAGATGGATATCCCTTAGGATTTCTCCTTTGCACCTTCATCCCTCGCTGGATTGAAGTCATTCCTTGGGTCGCAGTCTTTGTGGCTCCAATCTGGTAATGGTCATCTATAAAAAGTCATAACAAGCCTCTTATACTTAGCAACTCTATTGGCCTCCCACAGGCAATTCAACACTCCTTGCCATATTGGTGGAAGAGTGTTCATGAAGAATCGCACCATCTTAGAATGTGGCATGGAATAACCCTTCCATATGACCTCTTGTATTTTCTTGTTGACCTCGAGAACATAATTACTTAAGTTGCCACTTTCCCATCGATAATTAGTCAACTTAGCTATCAACCTAGAAAGTCTTTCTTTTTGTTCATCTATAGTTGTGCGAATATTTGTGCACGCTTGATAGGGACGCATTGTTCCTACAACAAATGCAGAACAAAAAAAGAGATTACATATAATCCACATAGACTTAATTGAAAAAAATAAAAAAATAAAACATTTTTTTCTTTTCTTTTTTTGTCAACGATCAATGATCAAAGTCAACGGTCAGTGGTCAAGAGTCAATGGCTCAACGGTCAGACGAGTCAAGGTCAGTCGGGTCGGGTTAGGTTGAATTGACCGACCTGGCATGTGCCACGCACGTGCGTATGCAACCGCGAGCTGATGTCACGATGACGTCATCTGACGCGTGCGTCGCACACACCTGGGAACCGAATTGAAATGTGCGTTGCACGTGCCGACGATGCCGGTTCCTTTTGGCCGCATGTGGCAGTGCGTTCGGTGGCCTCTCGCGGCGATCCACCACTCAATTTTCTCGTATTGACAAGAGCTTCAACCCTATGCTATTAGAAATGAACTTTGATTTATAGAAAATCATAAACATGGGTGAACAGTACATGGTGTCGGGATTTTCCATCCACGATCGACCGATGACGGCTTTTCACGAAAAAATCAATTGAAAACTATTCATAAACATATACAGTAATCGAGAAACATGAACTATGGCTTTGATAACAATGTTGGGAAAAACGGATTCCCTAAAATAGCGTTCCAACACTCAATCGAACCCCAAGAACAACGAACACGGAAGGTGAGCCCAGGAAGACAACATGTTACACCGATCATAAGATACATTACGGAGTTGAACGTGCCCTTTTTTTTCACAGATTAAACACTAATGTAAAAGTTCAAGGAAGAATCCTGATCCTGTTCTACCGATGAGCGTATTGTTTTTTTCTTTTTATGGGAGAAACCTTTTTAGAGCATTATTATGAGAGAACATAATTTTTCTCTATCTTAAAATGCCCCTTCCAAACAACGTAACCTTTCATATCTTAACCGTTCCTCCATGGCCCTTAACCTACAGGCCAGGTTTTTGGGCCCAACATGGGTGGGTGGGCCTACTTAAGCCCATCAACACACATAAAAAACCCATCACTCTTAATAGAGCGCCCATTAGAAAAACTGGTGAATTATAAGCATTGTCCAAATATGTCCATTCTTCTCATTAGGAAAATCTCTAAATGGCACTAATGCCAATTGACGCAAGCTAGAATTGGATTCAATTGTCTGAAAAAAATATATATTTTAGACTTCTGGAAGACCAACGATGTTTATCAAGTGAAGAAAAAACAAATGACAAAAGTGACATAAAGGCTTATTAATGTAAGAAGGCAATCTCAATCCTTGATCTAACATAATGACTTATGTTCTCAACCATTGGAGCTCATTAAAAATTACATGAATGTCAAATGAACAGTTTCAGCCTAGCAACTTAAGAAAAAAAGACTAAATAAGAAGAAAACACATAAAATACTAAAAGTATATTTAGGCTCCCGCATCTTTTGTGCTACTATAATTTTATTATAGTTCAATCTCAATTCCTCCTCTTTTATTGATGATGTGAGGAATGATTTGGAAAGTGTTCTCATGCAACTCCTCAAGCCAAAATAACCGTTTTGTTTGCGGTATTCATCTTGCGAAGGGGTTGCAGCGGCAATATCTCTTCCTCTTTGGGGCACTTTTTTTAGGGTTGCATGAGGGTGGGTGGTTGGGGTTAAGGTTTAAGATCTTTTATATACTTTTAATTTAAGTATGGCACGTTTCTAGGGAGATCTAAGTTTTCCATTTCATTTAAAGCGGGCAACTTTTAAGATTTTGTACAAATGATCAAAAAAGTCTAAAATAATCTAGTAGTCTAAGACATTGATCAATTAAACTAGGATTGTACGTTAGAATCTCTTTGCAAAGATAAACTAAATACTTGTATGGATATGTTAGATGATTGTAAGAATAATAGCTAATATTCTTCCCTCATTATTATTCATTTTTATCATTCCATTGAGATTGAAATTGTCACATTCTGATTTTCAGGTTCTGCTTTCAACTAAATAAGTTGGGCTTTTCATCGACGCGCCTATAGTTCTTTTCTTTGAGTTGGCTACTCACGAGATAACTAGCTTATCAGGTGAAGCCGTTAAGGGATTTTAATGTGATAGACTTAAGAATTCGATCAGAAATCGACTACTCGACCATTTTAGTCTGCGATGGTCATTACGGCATTGTCAAAATCAATAAGAGATCATAGATAAGTTGATTCGACTGAGATATATGATCAAAGTGTGAGTGATTCCACCCGATTGCAAAATTCTCGTCAATTGGCACTAGAATGGTTTTTTTTTTTTTTAATGCCGTTTGGGTACTCTGTGGCCGCATTTAAAACCTTGAGATTTTCACAACAATCAAAGGTTGTCAATATATCGAAAATGTACAATGTGGTTCGAAAATAATCCACCACGGGTCAATTGCACTAAAAATTCCTAAAAGCTACCCAGTAGGTTAGATCATACTAAAATCGCACCATATTGAAATTAACCATGAATTTAAGCCCAATTTTACAAATTGAAAATCATGTCATGTCACGAGTCATTTTAGGAACATCGACTCATCCTCCAAAGATTTTTCTGCAAGCCAACTTTTTTGGCGAAAATTCAATATAAGACTATTTTTGTTAAGAAAATTTAGAGGACCGTTTTTTTTTATCGCATTTTAGGATGCAAGTTGGTTCTATTAGCGAGGAAAAATGCTAATTTGGTCGAGGACACCTTAGTGGAGATTATGGGGATCGAATTGAATTCAATTGAAGGAGATTTGGTTCAATTTGGGAGAATTTGTGCCTAAATTCGTAAGTCATGGTCCCCCTCAACTTTTGGACCACTAGGAGAGTGTTTTAGATGGATTTTAGTGCACAAAATTGGCTAAGGAAGTCTACCAATTGGGGTGGGGCCTTGCCAAGAGAGATGAGGATGAGATAGGAGACTTTGGTGGCTTAGAGGGACCCTCCAAGGAGTAGCCGGCTTCTTCTTCTCCAAAGGGGCTGCTTTTATCCATTGTTGTCTTAATTTGAAGCTCCAAAACTAGAGAGGAACTAGAGGAGAGTCCCCCTAGTCGTCGCATGTCCGCCCGAAGCCGCCGGAGCCACTGCACGCCGTCACTTGTGCCTGCTCGCCCGCACGCATTGCTCTGCCCTTGCCGCGCCCAATCTCTCATTCCCTCACCGTGCCACTCCTCACTAGCCTCCTCAAGCTGCCATCGAAGCCCCAGCCGCCGTTCGAGCTCACCTCCGCCTCCATTCAGCTCCACCTGCTTGCCTGCTCGCTCGCCTAGCCGCTAGTCTTCCTTCGTTTGCCGTTCCAGCCCTAGACCAGCAAGCTCGGTTCTTGGATAGAACCGAGCAGGCCAGCCATCCATGGGCCTTTGAGACCCATTTCGGACCTTTCCCGAGCCTCGTAGGGTGTCGTTGCTTCGGAGTTTGTTGCCCATCTCCACGTTGCCGTCGCCGTGAACTCATCAGATTTCAAAACCAGTGAGTTTACTCACAAATCTCTGTTTATGAAGTTAATTATGCATAATGGTTGATTAGTTTAGGCTAAGTGTGGTTTATGTGGTTAGTTAGAACATATTAGCCATTTAATTTCTCATTTATACATGTTAGGTGGTTAGATTGGCGTAATTAGTTACTAGATAGGTTGTATTAATTATCTAAATTAAAATTCGGAAATTTTTTGGGTTTGTCTTGGTATTTAATTAGGTTTTTTCGACCTAAGTTCCTATTTATGGCATAATTGTATTTATTTAATTAATTTTAGTATTTATTTAATTATTTATTATTTTCTAGAAATTATACCAAGATAGCTAGTGACCGGAATTTTGTGCTGATGGAAATGGTATGATTAGTTTATTTAATTGAGTGTTGATTTGTGCAAATTGAGTGAGAATTGTAATTTTGGGCATTTATTCCAAAATTGAGTAATTTCGATATTTAATTGGAAAATACCGGGAGTTACAACGCCAAAAATGTGTTTATGGACTATATTAAATAGCGGGATTTTTTAAAAGAAAAATGTTATGTTGTTTTGACTTAGGCCAACTGTGTACCCACTGACGATTATTTTTTTATTGGGTACTTTTAACTTGATCTTATATAAGCTTGTGAGAGCTTATATGCATGTCAGCTTGTGCGAACATATTTATTGTCAACTTTTGGGACCCTTTTTATGTCAGCTTTTGAGAGCAGTATATTGTATCAACCTATGCATTTGGTATGTCAGCTTGTGAGAGCAATATACATTTTATCAGTTTTTGGTCAGCTTGTGAGAGTAGTATATTGTATCAGCCTATAGGCTTTAATACGTCAGCTTGTGAGAGTTGTATACCTTATCAGCTTATGTGAGCTAAGATTGTTAGATCAGCTTGTGAGAGCATGATCTATATTATCAGCTTGTGCAAGCTACTATCAATCTATATTAGCTTGCGAGAGTTGTGACCATATATTGCAACTTATGAGAGCATTGACCGATTATTTCAGCTTGTGTGAGCAGTGGTCATATTGAATTGATGGATAGTACTATTGGTGTGGAATTGACTTGATTGGTTGATTGGTTGATTGACTGAGTTGAATTGAGTGGATTAGTTGAGATCATGAACTGTATTGGCTTGTAGGAAGGAACCGAGGCAAATATAGTCCTCTGTCTTGTGTGTACATAGGTAGCTTTTAGGCGTATTTCATTCCTAGTCGGAGCTTAGGGGGTGAACTTGTTGAGACATTGTCTCACCCTGTCGTGGACTCAATATTTTCAAATTCTTAGATGGCAAATCCTCTTGAACGTTTTGGTTGTCCCATGAGGGTTACTGAGCTAGTTTCTAGTTACCTTAACTCTATAAGTTTTTGGGTCTATGAATTGGTAGTGACTGTGACATCCTAGAATCTCAGTTTTGCTTTCAATTGAATAAATTGGGCATTTCATCGACGCGCCTATAGTGCTTTTCTTAAAGCTGATCACTCGTGAGATAACTAGACCGTCTAGGGAAGTCATTAAGAGATTTTAAGGCAAATAGACTTGAGAATTTGACCATAAATCAGCCACTTGACCATACTCATCTGCCGAGATCATTACGGCATAGTTAAAAATTGTTTAGAGATCAGAGATAGGTCGGTTTGATCGAGATATGTGCAAAATTCTCATCAATTGGCACTAGATTGATTTTTCTGTCATTTTGCTACCTTGTGTCCGTATTTGAAATCTCGAGATTTTCACGACAACTAAGAGTCGTCAATGTGTCAAATAGGTTCATTGTGGCTCGAAAAATATCGACCACGAGTCATTTGCACTAAAAATTTCTAAAAGCTACCGGGTCGCCTAGGTCATGCTAAAAACGCGCTAGAGTGAAATTAACCATGAATTTGAATCCGATTTCAGAAATTGAAAGTTTTTCCATGTCACGGGTCATTTTAGGAAAGTTGACTTAGCCTCCGAAGATTTTTCTGCAAACCGAAACTTTTTGGGAAAAATTCGTCCTAGGGCCGTGTTTGTTCAAAAAAGTCAACGACCAATTTTGATCGCACTGTGGCATCCCAAAATTCAATGTCAAGCCATAAGGTGTGTTAAAGTCTATAATTATGTGATAAAAATTTCCATAGCTTATGTTTTAGCCATTAGTCTTTTAATTAGATGATTTGTCCATATGATTGTGAAAATTTAAATTTGATAGATTAATAGTTTATGCTTGGCCATGTACCTTATAAATTAAATTTCAATAAACAAGATGCCCCAAGACTTTGGCCAAGATGAAAATTGAAATTTAAAAATATTTATAGAAGAATTCAAAAAAAAAAAAAAAAGAGAAGAGGAAAAAGTTAATTTTAGAATGGGCCTTAGGCCCATTGGCCCTAAGCTTAATGGGCCAAGTTAGTCGGCCCAATAGAGGCCCAAGAGGGAGTGGTCACCGGCCATAAAGAAGCCCAAGCCCAACTCCAAGGCCCATGATGCATGTAATAGGACAAGTGGCATAAAGGAGAAAGCCATGCATTGGGTAGTTTGAAGGCAAGTAATCATTATCAATCATGAGGATTTAGGGGTATAAGAAGGGAAGAGAGAGAAGGTGGCCGGCCATTTGCTCCCCAAGAGAGAGAGAGAGAGAGAGAGAGAGAGAGAGAGAGTTGTGAGAGAGAGAGATTTTGAGAGAGAGGGGGGAGCGGCCAAGAGAGAGAGGAGGAGGGAACCGCCATCCGTCCGCCGTGTGCTGCTGTGTTCGCCGCCCTACGCCGTCGACCGACCGGTCTAGAGGCAAGTGGGAGTCCTCTAGCTTCTCTTGCATGCTTGTATATTGTTTGCATGTTGAATCTTTGGGTGTTAGATGAGAAAAACCGAAGCATGGATGAGTTGTGTGTGAATGGTGTGACTGTTTGTGCTCGGATCGTGTCAGTCAGTAACTTGTTTGAGCTTGCATGTGTGTCTAGAGTCCGATTTTGGCTTCGATATATTCAAGAGAGTTGTAGATAACATCTTTAAATACAACATACTGAAATTTCGTGGAAAATGATGGAGATTTGAGGGGTTAAAGTCTCATCCTACGGAGACCTCAGATCTGGAGAGTTTTTACTGACCTCTTGCTGGATTCGTGGTTGCATGTTGGTTTGTATTGAGAATCTCACTTAGATTTCTTCATAAAAGTTGTAGGAGACATCTTAAAATAAAACATACTCAAATTTGAAGTGAAATTAACAAGTATAGCCTAATAAATCAACTAGATTTCGAAGACGATGATTCTGGTGA
Source organism: Eucalyptus grandis (assembly GCF_016545825.1). Classification (NCBI taxonomy): domain Eukaryota; kingdom Viridiplantae; phylum Streptophyta; class Magnoliopsida; order Myrtales; family Myrtaceae; genus Eucalyptus; species Eucalyptus grandis. The sequence continues at coordinate 11,032,051 of NC_052614.1, forward strand.
TGTATTCCAAGACACCCGAGACTTCAAGGACATAGATGATGACTATAATCTGGTTATTTGACCTAGATCTCTTCATGAACCTTGTATAGGATATCTTAATGTATAACATATCCAAATTTCAGAGAAAACGAAAGAGAATAGGTAGTTGAAATCTCAATATTTCGGTGATATATGCACTGGACGATGCGGTAATGGGTCCAGAAGCTTCGTGAGGTTGTATAAAATAATTTAAAAATAATCTGGCTTGGAGTTCTGCCTGAAAGTTGTACGAAAATGTCTTAGCTATAACTCAGTAAAATGGTATAATTTTTGGAGACCGTATGTGTATTTTAATCAAATTTCTTCGGAAACTGTGCATTCTAGTTTTGTCCGAATATTATGTGCTGTTTTGTGGAAATTGTGAAATTGTGTGAAATTCAATTTGGCCATGAATTTTGCATGAAATTGTCATCCTATTGGTTTTTTTAATGATTGCTTGAATTTTTATAATTTTGGGAATTTATAGATATTGAAATTAATATTTATTTATAAAAATAATAATAATAAAATAAATAATAATAATAAAATAAAATGGATTATTTTATTGGCCATAAATTCCATTGAATTTATTAATAAATAATTATGCATTGTTGCATGTATGATGAGATATTGGTGTATGTATGACATTGAATTGTGATGCATGTGTGAATTCTATGCCAAGTATGACTTGTTTGATGTCACGCCACATGCCATGTTAAATTGAGATCAAAATAATGGTAAATGTGGATAATGATAAGTGAGGAGGTGGTTTTGGTGGAGGATGAGGCCGGAATGTATAGAGATGCGTTGCCGGATTTCCCTGGGAGATTCAGGATGCCCGGAATGTGGGGGGCCGGAAACCCTGTCGGAGGTCTTTGCCCGAAGGGAATGCCTCGTGATGCCAGGATTGGGGTGCGGGATGCCCGGCCAGGGAGTGTAAATGCCGGAAGCCCTGTCGGAGGTTTCTACCCGAAGGGAATGCCTCGTGATGCTAGTTGAGATGCGAGATGCCCGGAATGTGGGGGGCCGGATGCCCGGTGGCCTAGGAGGCTGAATGCTGGAAGCCTCGGAGGTCTTTGCCCGAGGAGATGATGAAATTGATGATTTGAGGAATGGGTGATGTGGTGATCAAATTGAAAGCTAAAAGTGAAAATTAAACCATGATATGATATGCATGATGATGATGATGATGATATGTGATATGAAATAATGATAATCACCCATGATATGATATGCATGATGATATGCACGATGATGATGATGATGATGATATGTGATGTGAAATAATGATGATCACCCATGATATGGTATGCATGATGATATGGCACGATGACATGTGTAATGTGATGATGCCATGATGATGATGACATGTGTAATGTGATGATTCCATGATGATGATGTCATGTGTAATGGGATGATGTCATGATGATGATGACATGTATGACACAATGATGATACACATTTATGTGTTATAAATTGATATGATGATGCATGACAGTATGCACATGGCTTCAAGGTAAGTAACGCCTGCAATGCATGTATGATTTGCCTGATGCATTGAGTTGTTATTGGATTCATTATCTGCTAAGTGGTTGTACACACCCCTTTGGCGATCCACATTTCAGATTAGCAGTATACCGCTTCCTGCCGTCACACGGGGTGTATTTTACGGTCTACCATCCGATGTAGATGTCGAGTGTGCTGAGATAGACTGTCCCTCTGTTCTTAGACTAACTTTTATTCGAGTACGCTATCTAGTGATGTACGACGTGGGCCTGGCTGGGGGCCTTGTCATTCAGGAGTTCATATCCGTACATGTTCGTCGAGATGGAGCGATGTGAGGGATGTTGCCTCCGCCACCGCCTGATGCACCGGGTTGGGTGTGAGACCCGTGCGCGACGAGTAGGAGCTGGATCCTTTTTGGGGATAGTTAGCTAACACTAATGATGGGGAATTGTTGCACGTGAAATGTAGAGGGTCGAGGGTTCTTTTTGAGGTTTTAGGCTGGACGTGGCTGAGTCCTAGCTTTTCCTTTTTGATGTACCGACCCAAAAGAAGTCTCATCTTGAAAATATATGTAAATAAAGTGTCGTGGTTTGTTTATAAAATTATGGTGATTAGTGGTGTGTATTTGTATCATGGTTGGTAAGGGGAGAGACGTGATGTTTTAATTTGCTTCCGCTAATGAGTCGCGCTGGGACCATTTTGATTAAAAAAAATGTGTGTCTACGAATTAGGACACTTCTTCAAAGGAGAAAAGTAATAAGGTGTAACATTGGCGCTGGTGACGACCTGCGAAGGGTTCAGGGTGTCACACGCACAATTGGGATGCAAGTGGAATCAACTGGTGAGGAAAAATACCAATTGGATCGATGAGGTGTTGATTGAATTTTTTAGAGCCAAATTGAATGGAATTAAGAAGTGATTGGTGTCCAATTTGAAAGAAAACCAAGCAAATTCGTATGTGCCCCACCACCATGAATTTTGGACCATCTCAAACCCTCTAAAAGGGGCAATTTGGGCTAAAAACATGTGTGGATACCGGCTGGTGTGGTGGGCCAAGTTGGGAGGCAAAGAAGATGAGGATGAAGGCCAAAGTGGCCCCCCCATTGTCCCCTTTCTCCTTAACTGCCGTTGACCGGCCCATTCCTCTTCCCCATTATGCTTTGAAGACTTCAATTTGAGAAGACTAGAGAAGCGACTGTCTGATCCCTCCTCCGTTGCGCGCCAACGCCGGATTGTCAAACCACCGCTACTCATGCTGCCCACCCCCACACACGCCTTCGCACCATCCTTCTGCATGGATGTCAGCCCCACCTTTTACTTGAGCCTAGCGAGCTACCAAGGACGCCTAGACCGCCGTGAGCTACTGCTGGCCACCGTTCAAGCTCCACCGAGTCTCGCCTAGGTTTGGTTTTGGCCCCTCAGTCCATCCCTGCCTCAACCAAGCCTCCATCTTTCCATTTTAGCCACCAACCAACCCTGAACAGAGAGCAAATCAGTGAGTTTCCAGCAACACCTCGAGCCCGTTTTGAGGTTATTACGGACCCTGAAAGCTAGGCCCGCTTTGGAGAAGATTGCCCCTCTTGCATCCCCATCGATTTGAACCGATCGGATCGCAAAACAAGTGAGTTTAACTCACTAATCCTCGCTTAGTAGGTTAATTATGCTTAGGGGTTGATTAGTTTATGCTAAGATGGATTAGGCGGTTAGATTAGAATAGATTAGTGAATTTAATTAATTACCGATACATGTTAGGTGGTTAGTTAGTACAATTAGAGTCTAAACAAGCTCTAGTATTTAACTAGAGCGGTTCGGAAATTTTCCGGGCTCCTCTCGGCTTCCAATTACACCTACCGGGCCTAAGTTGTATTTATTGTATTTATTAATTAATTTCCATAATTAATTAATTAATTTTTGGAAATTAGATCGGGATAACTAGTAACTGGAATTTCGTGCAGATTGTAGTGGTACTCTATATTACCTAATTGTGCAAATTAAGTGTGATTGGTGTTTGTGGGAATTTAATTCCAGAGATGGACAATATTGGTTATTAATTGAAAAATTATTGGGCGTTTGTCTACAACGCCAAAAATCTATTTTAGGATTGTTGAAAATTGTGAAAGGTTCAAAAGTGAAACCTTGTATTTTGGCTAAGGTCGACCGTGTACCCATGCACGTGTATTTTTATCGAGTATGATAAAAATGGTGAATTGATTGTATGGTTTGGGATGGTATACTATATTAGCCAGCGGGCGATATGTCAGCTTAGCGAGAACGATATATTAGTGTACTATATCAACCTACGGGCTCTAATATATGAGCTTAGGGCGAGTAGTACACTTTATTAGCTTAGAGTAAGCATCAAGGGTATACTATATCAGCTTGTGGGTGTTATGTCAGTTTTGCAAAAGCAGTATACTGGTATACTATATTAGCCTGAGGGCCTCGATATATTAGCTTAGTGAGAGTAGTATACCTTTACCTTATCAGCTTAGTACGAGCTATACTATCTATCACATCCCGTTCCTCCGAGTCCGTGTCCATCCCTACTTAGTTGATATAATAGCAATGTTCAAAGACACATCGCCGACCCATTCATTTTAATATACGCATGCAGAAGTACAAATAAATCCCTAGACAATAAAACAATGGGATAGCAAAGCAGAGCCATAAATTTCAATCCTGAAAACCACATTTATATACATCATAACCAGTATGTGTGTATATTACAATACAAACTATTAAAGTCGGGTCCTACTCAACACTAGCTCAAAAACATAGTCTGCAAACGAGAGTGGGAGTTTTCTCAAACTACAGCTACTCGTCCTCCTCGGATTCCTCTTGCTCCATATTGGAGTCTTCTGCCGAGTACTCTGAAGACTCTAGATCAGCGAGCTCAGGATCCTTCGCATCCTCCACTAATCCATCCTTAGGGTCTGCAGTATCCTTTCCAAAAGCAACCTCAAAAATCTACAGATGTACCTCACTTTCTGGTACAGGGCCCACCCTCTGGCCATTATGATAATGATGATACCATGATCGATATCGATGGAGGCACCATAAGCGGTAAGCCTGCATCGACCCAAATGATGGACTTCGCCAAAACATACTTGAGGCCCTCAAGGTGTCCATATATCGGAATGTGGTAACTCATTTTGGTGAACTTCTTAGGTTGCCCAAAATGTTTTGGCGATGCTGCCATCTACGGGCCTCAAATGTTGTGCCACAACAGGGTGAGACTATGTCTTAGCGTATTCTACCCCCTAAGATTGGATTAGGAAGAAAATATGCCCTAAGGGCTGCCTAAGCATAAACAAGCATCATAGGACTTACTTTGGCCTCAGTTCCTTCCTGCAAGTCATCTCAATTCATAAATACCGATAACCACAGCAACCAAGCAAATCCGATTGAACCACCGATCAATCAACTTAGTCGATTATCGATTATATGTCATCACAACCATTTCTTGGTCGGCCCATTCAATATTATCTATAAGTCCGATTAAAATTCAAGATTGCTCACTCTAGGTGATATATATATATATAGTACCTTGCCCCAAAGGCTAATAAATAGTATACTGTTCATTCTCTAAGATGACATACGAGTCATCAAGTTAATATAGTATATTGTTCCTTTTCCAAATGACATATAAAGTCATCGAGCTGATATAGTATAACATTCTTTCTCCAAGATGACATATAGCGCCACCGAGTCGTTATAGGATACCGTTCTTTCTCCAATATGACATATAGAGTCATCGAGCTAATACAGTATAATGTTCATTCTCCAAGATGACATATGAGTCATCGAGCCGTTGTAACATACCGTTCCGATCATACAATCAATTTACCCATTTTTATCATACCCGATAAAAATACACGTGTGTAGGTACACAATCGGCCTTAACCAAAATACAAGGATTTCATTTTTGAACCTCCCACTATTTAATATTGAATCGCCTGAGTTCTTCTTGCATAGCTTCAATCCAGCTTTCATAAGATAAAACTTCTTCTATGCTTTTGGGTTCTATTTCATAAATAAGAGCCACAACACTCGACTCTTTGCGCCTTTTGGATCTTGTGTGAATTCCTTTATTAATGTTGCCTATAATGAGATCTTTGGGATGACTTCACTTATGCTTCCAGTTACTGGTTGATTTGTCAGGTTGATGATCACTTTCTTCATTTGATTTTTCAACAATCATTTGATGATGGTCTTTCGAAGTCTGAGCTGCTTCTTGAGATTTTGACTTTGTAGATTCTGGAGCAAGTTCAGATTCTTCAAGATGAGTCTGAATAGATTCATTTTGTATAGAATCTTGAAATTTGACATTCATAGATTCCTCCACAGATTGAGACTTCTTGTTGTAGACTTTGTAGGCTTTACTTGAGGTAGAATATCCAAGGAAGACGCCTTCGTCTGATTTTTCTTCAAACTTGCCAACCCGATCATTTGCATTTTTCAATATAAAGCTGTGGCATTCCAAAAATTCAAGACAAGCTCTAAGATGTATTAAAGCCCATAATTAGGTAATGAAATTACCTATGGTTTATGCTTTAGCCATTAGTTTTCTCTTAAGGCTAAGTGATATATGCTCGTGTTCATGAATTTTTGAAATTTGAATTATAGGATAAATTAATGAGAATAATCTATGCTTGGCTATGCACCTCCTAGACTAAATTCCTATAAATAAAATTTTACAAGACTTTGGCCATGTGGAATTTAAAATTTAAAATTTATAGAAGGAAGAAAGGAATAAAAGGGAAAATTTTGATTTTTATTTACGTTTGGGCCTTAGGCCCAAAGGGGATTTTTGGTGGGCTGAATGGCCGGCCCAATAGAAGCCCACGGAGGGGCTATCGCTGGCCCAAGTGAGGCGCAAAAGGAAGTGGCCAGCCCATTGCATGGGCTTTGCCAAGTGGCAAAGAGGTCTTCATGCATTGGCCATCAAGGGTGGCAAGTGATGATTGCTAATGATGGAGAATTGGGGGAATAAAAGGGAAGAGAGAGAGGGTGGCCGGTTGGTTTCCGTCGAAGCTAAAGAGAGAGAGAAAGAGAGGGGCGCCGAGAGGAGAGGAACCGAGGAGGAGGAGTTGCCCATCGCCGCCCGCACGCCGTCCGTCCCTCGCCAGTGTGCCGTCCCTTTTGCTGCCATTCGTTCGGTCTTAGAGGCAAGTTGGGACTGATTTCCACTCTTGCATGTGTACCTTGCATGTCTGAATTGTTGGTGGTAGGTTTCGGATGCTAGGGTAGACAAAACCGAAGCTAGAATGTGACTTGTTCTTGAGTGATGTTGCTGTTTTCGCATGAACCGCCTGAACCAGAATCTTGTGAGGGCTTGCATGCATGTTTTGAGTTCGATTTTGACTTTTATTCCTTCATAAAAGTTGTAGAAAACATCTTAAACTACAACATACTAAAATTTGGTGCAAAATGGTGGAGATTTAATTGGTCAAACTCTCATCCTACGAAGACACTAGATCTAGAACGATTTTGCTGACCTTTTGGTAGATCTGTGGTTGCATGTCGATTTTTATCAAGAATCTCTCTCTACTTCTTCATGAAAATTGTAGAGAACATATTAAATACTAACATACTAAAATTTGAAGTGAAATGAACAAGTGTAGCCTAGTGAATCGACTTACTCTTGAAGACGGTAAATCTGGAGACGCGGTACTGGACACCCGAGACTTCATGGACCCATATGGTGACTGTTATTTGGAAATTTGACTTATATTCCTTAATGAACGTTGTAGGGGACATCTTGAAGTAAAACATATAAAAATTTCAGAGGAAACGAAGAAGAATAAGTAGGTAAAAACTCGGTATTTCGGAGATGACTACACTGGACGTTTCGGTGCTAGAACCAGAAGCTTCAGACGACTATAGGAAATTATCTAAAACGAATATGGCCTAGAAGTCTTCAAGAAAAATATACTTTAGTGTCTTAGATATAACTTGGTAAAATTTCATAATTTTCGGAGGTCGTTCGGGTATTTTAATCGAATTATTTCAAAAACTGCACATTCTGTTTTTATCCGAAATTGCATGCTGCATTTGTGTGAAATATAATTTTTGTGTGGAACTCTATTGGCCATGTGTTTTTCATGAAATCATTATCTTATTGTCTTGTCTATCGCATGCCTTGATTTCATGATTTTTGAGAATCATATGGATATTTAATTTAAATATTTTCTAAAATGGTACAAGCTGGAATTTAAATCAATTTCAAAAAGGCATGATAAATGGACTATTCTAAATTGTACGAATTCCATAAATTTTATTGTTATGGATGATTGCGTCTTGGTGCATGTATGATGATGACTGATGATGCATGTATAAATCAAAGCATGAAAGTGATTTTGTTTGCCACTGCATCATGTGCCATGCTGAGTTGAGACCTAAATCAGTAAACATGAACAATGATAAATGAGGAAACTGTTTGTGGCGGATGATAATGCCCTGGGAGTATCAGGATGCCCGGGATGGGGGTGCCGAATGCTCGGAATGTATAGAGATACATAGCTGGATGGCCTCGGGAGTTTCGAGATGCCCGGAATGGTTGGGTGCCGGAAGCCTTGGAGGTCTTTGCCCGAGGGGATGCCTCATGATGCTAGTTAGGATGCGAGATGCCCAGAATGTGGGGGTGCCGGATGCCTGATGGCCTTAAATGGCTGAATGCCAGAGGTTTTTCTTGCGATGCTAGGCTGGGGTGCGAGTGTAAAGTATGGGATGAAATTGATGATCCCGAGCAAGAGTGATGTGGTGATCGAATTGAAAGTTAAAAGTGGAAATTGAATCATGCATATATAATATGATATGATGATGATCACCTATGGCATGATGATTTGCATATATGATATGATGATGATTACCTATGGCATGATGACATGTATATAAGATATGAAGATGATCACCTATGGCATGATGATTTGCATATATGATATGATGATGATCACTTATGGCATGATGATATGCATATATGATATGATATGATGATTATCACCTATGACATGATGATTTGCATATATGATATGATGATGATCACCTATGGCATGATGATATGCATATATGATACGATATGATGATGATCATCTATGGCATGATGACATGTAAGTGATATGATTTTGATGAAGATGTATGATGGTATATGCATGGCTTCAAGGTAAGTAGGCTTGGATGCATGAATGGCATGCATAATGTTGTGATTGTATTGTATGATGCATTGAGTGGTTATTGGATCCTTTACCTGCTGAGTGGTTGTACTCACCCCTTCGGGGACCAACATTTCAGATTAGAAAGATGCCGCTTCCTACCATCACACGAGGTACCTTCTATGGCCTCCCATCGGATGTAGAAGTAGAATGTACTGAGATCGACTGCATCACCGTCCCTGGATTAACTTTTGTGTGAGTTCGAGTACTAGTTATGTACGACGTGGGCCTGGCTGGGGACCCAATCATCCAGGAGTTCCTGTCAATTCATGTTCGCCGAGACGGAGTGTTTAGGGGGATGTTGCCGCCACCACCACCCGACGTGCCAGGATGGGTGTGATGGTTGCGTGAGAGGTAGAGAGCTGGAGTTTCTTTTTAGGAGTAGCCGTCACTGTTAGATAGAGGACGTCATGTGATTACTTTAGGGGTCGTAGTATCTTTTTGGGATGTGGCCAAGTGTAGCTGAAAATCTTGGCTTTCTTTTGTTGTATCGACCCGCGAAAAATCCATCACGAAAATATGTAAATATAAGTGGCATGGCTCTATCTTTTCCTATGGTACTTAGTGGTGTGCAATTGTATCATGGTTGTTGGAGGGAGAGAATGTGATATTATATTTCGCTTCCGCTAATGAGTGGCGCTGGGACCGTTTTCAAAAAAATAAAATTGTGTCTATGAATTACGACACTTCTTTTAAGAGATGTGGCTAGTGTTCCATTAGGTGTAACGTCAGGTGCCTGTGGCGACCTTTAGTGGTTCGGGGTGTCAGAAAAGCATTTACATCCAAACACATAAAAATATAAAACAATAGGCTTCTTTTCTTTGAATAACTCATATGGGTTTTTTTCCAGAATTGGTCTTAGAAAAACTCTATTAATGATATAACATGCTGTAGAAATTGTTTCAACCCAAAAACGTGAAGAGATGTTACTTTCAATTAAAAGTGTTTTAGCCATTTCTTGAAGTGACCTATTCTTTCTTTCTACAACTCCATTTTGCTCTAGAATATATGGAGAGGAGAACACATGCTGAAAACCATATTCATCATAGAATTTTTTTAAAATCTTGATTTTCAAATTCACCTCCATGGTCTGTTCTTATACTTGAAATATCATATCCTTTTTTCATTTTGAATCTTTTTAGCAAACTTTTCAAAGTAAGAAAAGGTTTCAAACTTACTTGCCAGGAAATATACCCAAGTAAATCGTGAGTAGTCATCCACAATTACTACGCAATATTTTTTACCTCCAATGCTCTGAGTTCTGGTTAGTCCAAAGAGATCCATATGCAGAAGCTGCAGTACACGATTAGTGGAAACTTGATTTCTTGGTTTAAAAGAATTTCTTACCTGCTTTCCTAGTACACATGGTGTACATAGATCAGACTTTTGGTATGACAGATTGGGTAGACCACGAAGTAGCTTCTTTGCTGAAATTTTGGCTATTTGCTTCATATTGATGTGCCCAAGTTTTCTGTGCCATAAGTTTGCTTCGTCTTGAATTGAGATTAGACATTGTGATTCATCGGGTTTCACGTCCAAGAGATAGATATTTTCATGTCTTCGACCCATGAATGACTGAGTAGAATCTTTACTGGTTCCTGAACATATTCCTTCTTGAAAGTTGATTTTGAAACCGTATTGCACAGGATCGATGCGAGCAAATTGTAGTTGAGTCATTTCACTAGGGAAACATTGCTGATTGTGAGGTTTCTAATCTTTACAGTTTCGAATCCCACAATTCTTCCTTTGTTGTTTCCTCCAAAAGAGACTTTTCCACCATTTACTTGAATGAGATTTATGAAGCAATTTGAATCTCTTGTCATATATCTTGAGCATCCACTATCCAGATACCATTTTACATTTTTCTTGATAGTGACCTGCATTTAAAAAAGACACTCAAACTTTCTTGGGTACCCATATTTTCTTGGGTCCATTGGTGTTAGTATGATATGCGATTTTTGTCCATACTTTCTTAACAGGTTTCCAAACCATAGGACATTCTTTCTCAAAGTGATCGAACTATTGCACTTTGAACATCGAGAGCATTGCGACCTACTGGTTTTACAAAAACCTTTTTAAAATGATTTTTGTAAGCATCTCTTGTGGGTCTTTGCTTAATTCTTTCCTTCACTTTAGGAAAATCAATTAAAGGAATAGTTTCCACAGTCATTCCCAAACCAGATTTATTGAAATAAGGTCTTTGTCTTTGAAAGAATTTTCTCAAGTTTCTCGAGATCCTATTGAAAATCTTTTGGAAATATTTGATATGTCATTTTTAAAAATACATTTTCTTTTGAAAGGTTGTCTTCTCTTTCTTTAAGAGTAGAAACATTCATGTCTAAACATTTCACATTTTCTTTCAAAATATTTTCTTGTTGTTTCGGTGTAGAATTTTCCTTTTTAAGTTCAGAAATCATTTTAAGAGAAGTCTTAAGACTAAAACACAACTCATCAATATATTTAGAGACTTTAATAGGGATTTTAGAGTTACTTACCTCAAATTCACTATCCGAATCGAGTCGTCTCGGGGTTTGAATCTGAATCCAATTGTGCCATCGGACATATATTGGCATAATCATCATCACTTTCTTCACACTCGTATCACTCTAGGTTTATGCTTTAAGAGTCTTTCGATACTTTTTAGCTTTTCCTTTCTTCTTCCTTAGAAGAGGACAGTTGGGTCTGATGTGTCCATTTTTCTTACATTCAAAGCAAACTACATCTCTATTTGATTCATCATTCTCAACAGACTTAGTCTGTTGCTTTAGAAAACTTTGTTTCTTTTGATTGAATCTTCTTCCTTTTCTGTTCAGCTTTCTGAATCTTCTTATCATGAGAGCAAGCTCCTCATTATCTATATCGTCTTCAGAATCTGTAACATCATAATCATCATTAGATTTTAATGCAATGGATTTCTTACCTTTAGGATCTTCGTCTTCATTGATTCGTTCCACTTCATAAGACTGAAGAGTTCCAACCAACTCATTGACAGATAGTGGTATAATTCTTTGTGTCTCCCTTATTGAGATCTTTATGTTATTCCAATCCTTGGAGAGTCCATGCAGTAGCTTGTTTACTTTCATGGGATTAGAAATTGGTTGACCTTGATTTTCAAGACCATTCACGATTTCTGTAAAACGACTAAACATGTCAGTTATTGATTCTCCTGATTTCATTTTGAAGGCTTCGTATTGATCAAGGAGAATATTGACTCTGGTTTCTTTCACTCGATCGGTTCCTTCGTAGGTAATATGTAATCTATCCCAAACTTCTTTCGTTGTAACACAAGAAGATATTATGTTATATTCAGTAGGTGACAAAGCACAATATAAAGAATAAATTGCTTTTGCATCAAGAGCTTGTCTCTTGGTTATCTCTTCCCGAGTCATTTCACTAGACTCAACAACTTCTTTTCCTCTCTTTGAGACAGATGCAGCTTTAGGAATGATTCATTTGTCTACAACATCACATTCCAGATGATCCTTTGATCTTAGGAACCCCTTCATCTTGTTTTTCCATATGTTGTATTCCTTTTCATCAAAGTAAGGTGGTATGGTATTGCTTTACCTTTCTACCAGCCCTGGAGCTAACATACTAGCAATGGATCTTTAACTCTGAAGTAAAACACTTCAAACAAAGTGAGTACACAAGCTCTTATACCAATTGAGATAGCTAGTATAAGCACCTAAAGGAGGGTGAATAGGTGTAAAAATATTTTCTCGAGATAAGAGAGCAATACTAAGCAGACAATAGATAGAAAGTTCTCCTTTCGTTAACAAGGCAAATTATGATCAAAGTAAAGCAGAGAGTAAGGAAGAGAAAATGAACACATGAATTATAGTGGTTCGGCTTATTCCAAGCCTACGTCCACTCTTCCGCACTGACAGCCCATCGGTTAGATTTCACTATGAATAAAAGAGATGTTATAGCAAGATTCTCCCTTGATTCCAAAGTGTAGATATTCTACCACACTTCCTCAAGGTTTCTCAGTAATATGAACTCTCTTTTGTGTACAAGATTTCGCTCAAAAAATGAATTGACTAAGAACAAAGAGCTTCAAACTTTGGAATTCTTCTATCGTGCACACACTCGAACAACTGGAACGTCTTCCTTTTATACTCATTTATGCCATCATACCCGTTGGCACTTACTAAAGGAATTCTTCCAATCTTCCTGTTGGACAAAATCAATTAGGAAGATCATTCGAGCTATTTAAGGAACATGTCGATAGCCCATCAATCCTGCTCGCCCATACAATCAGGATCTTGGTTTCCATAAGTAGAACCTTCCAAGTATACTTCGTCAATCATCGGATCCTCAATCTTTGAATCAATAAAGGATTTCGTTATGTCATATCTTCTCCAGTCGATAAGGTCAAATCCTTAGCGAAACATCCAGTCCTGGATAGCCCTTCTTCGATGGATTAGAAACTATCAATAGGAATAGACTTTGAGTCTTAAGTCTGGCAGTCCGGAGGTCTTCAGACTTTAAGTAGTAGAGTCTGCAAATCTTCAGACTAGACCGATGGAAACGTTTAGTCAGCTTCAAAATACTTCAGGAAGATTTCTCCAACAGATTTGGTACCGAAAAGGCATTAGTGATTAACTAGTATAATCAAGTCCCCGATCCTAATTTCTCTAGTTGCGCAGGAGCGAGTATTTCTCCCGATATTTCGCATGGGTTTCTAATAAACCCACCCCAAATTGATTAGTGGTGACTCCGTTTTTAAAAATTAACTTACAGGTTAAAAACTTAGACTATTAAAGTCGTGAATTGGTGTACTTGGGAGAGTCCGGGCTTAATAAATTTAGCCGAGCCATTAGCCTCCTTAGGCACCTGTACCCAATCGCGGGCGCCGAAAAAAAAGAGGTTGTGACAGTTTAGCGACTCCGCTGGGAATTTTGAAGAATTAGGCCATTTTTTTCTTATTTAAATTCTTTACTGACTTAGGTTTTTTTTCTTTATGCAGGTCAAAAGCTTAGAAATTTATTTTAATTTTCCTTAAAATAGATTATCTTGTGATTATAAACTGTTGTGCATACTTTACTGTTTTAAACACTACACATGGCACACACAACCCAGCCGCCATAGGATTTCTAGGATGGTGTTAAGAAAGATATGACCTCGAATGCGAGACTGCGATGTAGAGGTTGCCTTTCTTTTCCCCGGATTTCTTAGCCAAGGTTAGGAGGGTATGCTGCTAATGCGAGACTACGATGGGCGGATATCCTTTTAATCTCACCAAACCTTCTCAGTTAGAAATCGAGCCGCACGTCCCATGCCCATGTCTTTGTGCTTGCCATTTTTCTTTAAAAAGCAAAAGTAATTTCTTTACTTTTACTCTGTCTTTTTATTTGGCCCATGGCAATTCAAGATAAGCTTTTTAAGTCCCAGTCTATATGCGATGGGGAAAGAAAATATCCAGTTCATTCCTACTCCCAAGGCGGAGCTCTTCAAATGGTGGGGTCAATTAGATCAGTTTGCCCAAGAGCGTGTGAAGGCCAAAGTCGGTCATCTCCTATCATTGATCCAAATCACTGTTTGCCCTAAAGTCATACAAGTCATGGCACATTTCTGGTGCCCGAAGACGGTTACTTTTATGTTTGGTAGGTTTGAGCTAACCCCAACCCTGGAAGAATACAGCAGCATCACTGGAATGCCTCTTGAGAAAAAGCTCGTCAAACCATCAACAATCATCATCCCGCTGCGTGGGTTAGTGCGGCTTTTAAGAACTAAAGTCCATACTATGATACAAATTCTTGAAGATAACCATAATACCTACCCACTAGAATTTATGAATGCATGTTTCCAAAATCAGCTTATGACCCAAAAAAGTGAGATTTTCCTCCTGGCATTTTTCGAGCTCATCATCTTCCCCCATCAAAGAAATGCCATAAGTCCTAAGATGGCATGGATAGTTGATCAAATCTTGAGATGGGGGAATTATGTCAACATGATTTTAACTGAAACATTCTTGTCTTTTAATCGTTTTAAAGACAACACGAAGAAAATCATGCGAGCCTCTCCTAAAATTTTACAAGTCTGGTTCTTTTGTCACCTAAGCAAATTTCGAGACTTCATGCGATCATCTGAAACGAATGCTTTCGAAAACCCATTACAAAAATTTATGGTTTTAGGACCATACATTTCCAATCAAAGCTGTTTAAATGGGGTAAACCTCCTAAGAGACCCAGCTCCTGAGGCATTCCAATGGTATGCTAGTTGGTTCCATGAAAAGAGAGCTCTCTTCGCTGACAAGCGTTGTCTCCCAATTCCGTTGCTCAGCCTCACCGGTGCCATTCTCTATCACCTTTATTGGGTGGCACGACAATATGGAGCCCTTCAGGAGATCCCGCCGCCTTTCAAAAGGAAGATCTCTTCAGTTCTTTTCAACACAAGCCGTGACTACACATTCAAAGTTTCTACCACTCAGGAAACCTGGGACAAGTGCCTTCGCAAAAAGATCGTGGTACCTGAAGGGCTTGAGGGAGAAGAAAAAGCCCACCACGCCTCCATGTCCTAGATCCACAACCATCGTATCCTGACAAAATGGAAGCTATCAGTCCCTCACTCAATCAGCAAGAGCAACCAGCACGAGCAAGCAAAGCTCATGGAGAGGGATTTGGGAATGGACTGGATACACACACCTAAGAGCTGGTCCAAGAAAGCAAGCATCTGCGCAAGCGCAAGACTCCCCGTCGCATATAAATTGACAATCATGTGCCCCTTAATGTTAATAGCGTGAAAGTTTTGTCCCATTATTTAGGAACTTTTGTTTAATATATAGTATTTCATTCTGTCATTTCAATTTCAAATTTTAGATGTTAGGAGTTGGCGGTCTACAAATCCTCTTTTGATAAATAAAAAAGCAGTTAGACCATTGCCATGGGTCAATCTTTGTTTACTTGCGTGCTCATACATTTGTTTTCGCAACGACCAGGTAATTATGAATCACCAGCCACCAATCGCCCGTGAATGGCCTCATGCGATAAGGCCTAATCAGAATGATGTACAAAATTGCCTCATTAACATTGAAGACGGCGTAGGACAGATGTCCATTGTCCTTCGACAACTCTCGAGACAAATGAAATCTACTCAAGCTGAGCCTAACTCTGCAGTTGCCTTAAACACCATCTTGACACCCACAAATTGCTAGAAAATAGCCAATACCATAGACAATTTGAAAATATCCAGAAAAAGTTAAGCCAACTGTAGGAGCATAATCCAATGGACCTATCCAATTACACCGGCATTGAGATCCCTGAAAAACTCAAAGTACCTGAATGTGAAAGGTATGCTGATACCTCCCGCCCAAAGACCTACTTGCAGGCCTACCTGGTTCGAAGGATGATTCACTCGTACCAATCGAGCTTGACTGGCCCTACCTTGTGATGGTACATTGTCAGGAAGATTAGTCCCCTTAAAACCTGGAGTGAAATAATTCATGTTTTTCACCAAGAGTATAATATTGACATCACCTTGCCCCACAAAGAGCTGATGATTGCAGAGCATGAGGAGCCATTAGTCGTTGAGATAGGAGAAGAGCATGTCAATGAAGCCTTGCATGATAAATGGGCAGCTGAGCAACATCTTGTTACTGGAAAATTTCCCACTAGGAAAGGCAAGGAGCCTTTGTACGAGATCAAAGACACAGAGCTTGTTCAAGAGTGGGGCACGACAGGACAACTCCCCAAGCTTACTCCAAGAGCTAGGGTCCAAAGAATAACGACCCTTATCAACTTGGAAAGTGAATCAGACAGTGAAACTCTAATGTCTCTCACTTCCCTTGACAGAATCGAGCTGGCAAAACGAAGGGTCTTACTCAAAAGGTCTGGACCAAAATCCAAGAAAAGAAAGTCTAAGTAGATCAATGCAGCATCTGCCAACGAGCTACCGCACCAAAGCTTCGAGCATTCCCAAGAATATAGCTTTGAAGGCTAGCATCCCCTAGAGTACAACCCTGAAGACTTCCCGGCTCCATAATACAATCCCAATGACTTCTAGCGTTATTTCGACAATGAAACTGGCAATTCATTGTATAACTGTTTC
The DNA here is from genome assembly GCF_016545825.1 of Eucalyptus grandis. Lineage (NCBI taxonomy): Eukaryota > Viridiplantae > Streptophyta > Magnoliopsida > Myrtales > Myrtaceae > Eucalyptus > Eucalyptus grandis. Next base: position 11,048,835 of record NC_052614.1, read on the forward strand.
CTACTCTCATCTGGGGATGAAGGCCTGTCAGAAGAGGAAGAATACGTCTTTATCTGCTACGATCCTAACGAAGTACTAAGCTTGTCCTATGAACCATGAGGATAGCTTCAATACTTTATCCTCATTCAGAAATTTTGACCAAGAAGAAAGCAATGGGGTAATCTCAGTAGAATCAAACTTCCCTGAAACAGAAAAATTCACCACTACAACAAATATGCAGTGGGAAAACCAATGGCCTAACCAAGATACATCAAGCCCGCCTTGCGCTCATAAGATCGTGACCCTTAGAGAGATGTGGATACCTGATCTTCGTAAGTATAATGGCACAACTTGTCCCGTGGCTCATTTGCAATATCTCAACGCTGAAATGAGTCGGTACTATAGCCCGATGTCATTCGCAACTCAGGCCTTTCAAGAAAGTCTTACAGGGTCTGCATTACAATGGTTCATCACAGCAGACATCTACCTCATGAGAGATTGGAATGAGTTGTCTTCTGCATTCATGCTTCAGTATCAAAGCCAGATTAGGACTAAAGTGCCTTGTCAAAACTTAGTTCACTTTAGAAGAAGACCAATGGAGGATTTCCGAGCGTATGCAAGGAGATGGGAGGCTTTTATGATGCAAACTTACCCTCAACTGGCTGAAGAAGAAATGATAAAACTGTTCATAGGGGCTTTACCTTGCAAGCATTGTTGTTGGTTGCATGGGTTGCACTTCCATAACTTCAATGAAGTGGTCCTCTCAGGCGAATACTTCGAGTCTACTGGAGGCGAGGAACTCAAAGGCGCTTGATTTCAGAACCAACACTATCAAAGCACTCCTTTACATAGGAGTTTTCATGGGCTTTACTTATTTTTATAATTTCATGTTTCTTATCTTGTCTAGTGTGCTACTGTTGTATTTTCCATTCCAAGTACTCTATTGTACAGTTCTAATATTTTGTTTTAAGAGCATGAGGCGGTACTCCAAACCAACCCGGTGATGCTATCCAACCATGAAAAAATTATCATCCAAGAAGAATACTGAGAGCTGGGCTTCCTCATGCTTTTTCTCCCCCAAAGACGTATTTTGAAAATAAAAAATATTTCATCACCCAAAAGGTTTTGTCAAAACAAGATGATAAATTTAAGCACGTTTGTCTTTCTAACCCTCTCGCCTTATGTTTCAAAACATCATCCCCTTTGATTTAGTGTGACAAAAGGCATTTGAAAGTAGCACATCGTGTGAACAAACCAAATTTGAGAACACATTTTCAAGAAAGCGAGGGCAAACAAAAAGGAGCATCCCGTTTCAAAAAAGGGTAAGTCTTATTCCCTCAACATAATATTGAAAATGACAACCCCTCTCTTCCATTTAAAGGATACAAAAGGTGTGACGTAATAGGTACAGGCATACAGTTGAAATCAAAGCATCCATGACATGCCTCACTCCTGCCCAGCTCCTTCCTAAGCCAAATGACTATCTTGTTGCACAATGCACCCAAATAGCTAGATGTTACAGTTTCAACTTCGACGAGCCCAGAAACATAAGGAAAAAGTTCCTTCTCTTCCTTTAAAGTGATTACTATCAACAAGGAGAAAATCTAGACAGTCAAGGCAATCTATAGCCCCACACACTGGACAATGACTTTGGAATCTAGAAACTTCACTCTAGACGCATATTCTTCCAAGGAGTTATTGCCATCAGAAAGCTTGAGATTTTTTATCTCAGATTCCATAGAAGCTTGAGGTACATGACTTTTTCCTAATGATGCTATAGTTAAAGACAGAAGGAGAAATTCCACAGAATGAAGGCGTTGAAGATTAATCAACGACCAGCAATCATGCATACATGGTCACAAATGAGGAAGGCCAAGTAAAGGAAATGTCAAACTGTGCCGAGATGAAAAGACTGTCATTAATATTCAAATATCCCCAGGAGTCAGCAAATACAAACTTTGGAGAAGAGTAATTTGGTATCATTTCCAATACTCCACACTCTTTGAATTCGCTTTTGACATGTTTTCCCTATCGGCAGGAAGCATCAGGATTCAAGAGTCAAACTTGATGGTTAGGTTTGGCAAATCAATATTGGCCAAGCTAGTATGTGAAAATGATCCACATCGAGTTCACCCGACTTTGTGTAAAACGACATGTCATCTAGGAGCCAATAATTGACCTAACGAAGCAAAAGACATAAGACTTTGTGTCCCACTCACACTTCAGGTCCATCCAATCATCTGCGAACCAGTGAAGGGTAAAGTTGTATCGCTTCCAGTTATTCGACTCTTGAAAGAGTTCGACTAACATGATTCCTTTTATGTTTGTTGTAGGATCACCTTGTTTGTCAAAAACAAGGATAACAAATCAATGAGAGGCATGACAAAATCTCCTAAGCAAAATGGCGTCCTGAGTAATCACCAAAGCAAATGACATAAAATCTTTAGGCCTCAACTCACATTTGATTTTGGCCAGACAAATTGATCTACTTGTACATTTTCTCTTATGTAGGGGCAAAAGCAGAAAGGCCCGTCAAATCCATGATCAGATTCCCAACCCCGACTAATCATTCATGTGTCATATTCCTAATCAATAGGGACAATCATCGACACCCCTTTGTGAATAGCCCTTTTGATATCCAAGATTTAACATATTTGGAAACACCATTCTGCTAATCCTTAAAGCTGTCAACGAGGTCTTTTTGAGCAAAAACCATTCATTTGTTTTGAGAGTACAAACTCTCTCATGTTTAAAATGCTGCATGCCTTTTCCAAATGGATTTTTGTATGACGATTTTGTCTATCTAAATCATTGATTCTACTAAGGATTAATTAGAATAGACAGCTAAGTGAAGAATACAAGATTAATTGAGCATGCTGGATGAGGCGCAACAGAATGATGAAAGGCAAGCCATACCCTACACACAATCCCCCCCCCCATCTATACACTTGTGAGATGAGTGTAGAAGATTCCATGGCTGCAGGGTAAAGAGTTCTCTCGCGAATGATACGATAACCAAAATAGTGAGAGGCATTTCATTGCTCACCACATTGAGCCCCATACATTGGTGAAATTTATGTCCTACCCCCGTCAAGAACAACCCCCACACTGGGGCTGATTAGAGACGAAGCAACATCACAAGGTGAGAAGAGAGATAGAAATCTTCTTGCTCGCACTTACATCAATCTTCAGGTGTCTTTATTACATATGAACACTCATATTAATTTAAGTGCCCTAGAATGATGAAGAGCAATTCTTCCTCTACGCACTTGTATTCATTGTACAACCCAATTGAGTCTGTAATTTTACCCTCACATGGAGGCAAAGCAGAAGTCATTGCCATAGCCTAGAGCGCGAGCTAAAGATAAAGACTCGAGATAAATAACAATGTTGTGATTGAACTTGCCTAGGCTAGTTCCTCTAACGACAAGAATGAAAAACAGGGGCATAAAAAAGCAGTGTACCTGGTAAAAGCAAGGTCAATGCCCATAAATGAAGAACTGGAATTAAAAAATAGGAGCATGAAAAAGCAATGTGCCTGGTAAAAGCAAGGCCAATGCCCTCCAGTCAAAATACAGCCAAGAAAAAGTTGTTATTGTGGTTCAATTGATAGAGCCTCCATCTGACAGTGAGAAGAAAGACCGGTGACAAATGCCAAGGCAATCACCAGATCTCGCCCTTTTACACATGAGTCAAGCCTACATTGCATCCCATTGTAAAAGTCTCTTCAGACTAGGGGCACTTCAATTAACGTAAGATTTCATATGTTTATAAGCATCGCTCGAAGAAGTACGAGCAAGATTACAATATCTCTTTTCACAGGGTTCTTGACTTGTAAACCCATAGATGATCGTGCAACATTTTGTCCATTGACTTCGACCTCGACAGTCCCATTTGATGAGCCGTTGACCAAGTCCTCATCACGATTTCAACAAAGACCTCTCACATTGGTAAAGTTGTACCGTTTGCGAGAATGTTCGGACCCATGTTGACATGATGACAGTGAGATAGTGGTGTCCTTGTAAATCATGCATCAATGGTCAGGATAGCCTTTTCTATGAGAGTGAGCGAAAAGTCCTTTAAGACTGAAAGTCCCTCATCTAGCATGCTCAAGACATCTACATTCTGAATAAAGGTTGTCTTTCAAAATCTTCCCAGTGGAACTCAGATGATGCGAAACTGACAAAATTGTCATGCATAAATCACATTTAAACTCATAAATTTACAGCATATACAATCATGTGTGCATATTGTGCAAATAGCAGACATACTCTCAGAGATCAGAGATATTGCCAGGTAAGTATATCCCCATCTCCATTTGTCTTAAAGTACCTACCACTATCCAGGTACTCTCTTCTTGACACTTGACCTATTCGAGTCGTCCCTTGAGTTTGGTTGCTTGCAACTGTCTAAATATCCCCTTATCTTTGAGTACCCACCACTTGCCGGGTACTCCCTCTTATTGACACTCGACCTATTCAAGTTGTCCCCATAGTATTAATACTTGTGATTGACCAAATATCCCTTTATCGTTGAATACCTACTGCTGTCTAGGTATCCCTATTGTTTTTTAGTACTGGCCGCCGTTCGGATACTTCCTTTTTCTAACACTCAACCTGTTCGAGTTATCCCCAGAGTATTGATACTTTTGACTGACCAAGTATCTCTTGGAATACCTACTGCTATCTAGGTATCCCCATATCGTCAAGTACCCACCGTTGTCTAAGTACTTCCTTTTCATGACACTCAACTTGCCCGAGTTGTCCCCAAATAATATAGCAGCTGTTCAAGCATTCCATTGCTTTGCTTGGCACCGCCGTCCAGTTATGCTTTCTAGCACTTGGATCAGCTTGAGTGGTCCCAGATCATATCATTAAATACTTGTGTTCATCCAAGTATTCCAGTACTTTGTACACCTGCGGCTACCCAGGTATCCCACCCCTTTTAAGTGCCTGCGGCAATCTAGGTAAGCCTCATACCACATTCAAGTTTATAATACCAAGAGGTGAGCGACCTTCATGAATATCCCAGGTACGCCCTTGATATTCCCAATTACCAGGAGGTGAGAGATCTTCATGAATATCTGAGAAACGTCCTCGATATTCCCAATTACCAGGAGGTGAGAGACCTTCATGAATATCCCAGGTACGTCCTCGATATTCCCCATTACCAGGAGGTGAGAGACCTTCATGAACATCCCAAGTACGTCCTCGATATTTCTAATTACCAGGAGGTGAGAGACCTTCATGAATATCCAAGGTACGCCCTTGATATTCCTAATTACCAGGAGGTGAGAGACCTTCATGAATAGCTTAGGTACGTCCTTGATATTCCCAATTACTAGGAGGTGAGAGACCTTCATGAATATCCCAGGTACGCCTTCGATATTCCCAATTACCAGGAGGTGAGAGATCTTCATGAATATCCAAGGTACGTCCTCAATATTCCAACTACCAGGAGGTGAGAGACCTTCACGAATATCCCAGGTACGCCCTCGATATTTCCCAATTGCCAGGAGGTGGGACACCTTCACAAATATCCAAGGTATCTTCCAAAATCAATGCTATGAGAAAGGTCGGCGCATCCTCCCGAGAAAAGTCGGGTACCAGCTGGTGTCTTTGACAGAGGTCAAACACCCCGAAAAAATAAATGCCCTGAGAAAGGTCGACACATCTCCTGAGAAAGGTCGGGTACCAACTGGTGTCCTCAATACAAATCAAACACCCACAAATGAGATGCCCTAAGAAAGGTCGGCTCATCTCCTGTCAAGACGATCGAAGAAAGGTTCAGGTCCTAGACAAACTATTGATTGCTTTAACAGGAGATCGAAGAATGGTTCGGGTTTTCGAGGAGCAATTTCCCATCACGGAGACCGAAGAAAGGTTCGGGACTGAGACAAACCACTAATTGCTCCAACAGGCGACCGAAGAATGGTTCAAGTCCTAGAGGAGCAATTTCCTGTCAAGACGATCAAAGAAAGGTTCGGGTCCTAAACAAATCATTGATTGTTTTAACAGGCGACCGAAGAATGGTTCGGGTCCTGGAGAAGCAATTTCCCATCACGGCGACCAAAGAATGGTTCGGGTCCAAGACAAACCACTGATTGCTCCAATAGGCGACTGAAGAAAGGTTCGGGTCCTCAACAAATCATTGATTGTTTTAACAGGTGACCGAAGAATGGTTCAGGTCTGAGACAAACCACTGATTGCTCCAACAGGTGACCGAAGAATGGTTCAGGTCTTGGAGGAGCAATTTCCCGTCAAGGCGACCGAAGAAAGGTTCGAGTCCTAGACAAATCATTGATTGTTTTAATAGGCGATTGAAGAATGGTTCGAGCCTTGGAAAAGCAACCTCCTCATATCACCAGGTAAGATGACGCCTTGATACTTGCCAAACTCGGGGTTCACACCCTATCTCACTCACTCCCGGTAAGTAACTACAGGTATCTTCTTATCTGTCTTAGTATATGTAAAGTTATATTGCTAATTTTTTGTATAGAATAATAGGTCCCAAATAAAATATAATCTACTACGCATGCATGGATAAAATGTAGGCATCAGTTTGTCTTTGAATGCAATCTCTGCGAACTCACCTTCAAAGAGGGGTATTTGTTGACGCCTAAATTTCATTTTTAATTAATTAGGTTTTTTATTTTGCATTTTTCGGATAATAAAATAATAATAAATAATAATAATAAACAAAAATGGCAAACAAATAAATAAAAACAGCAAAAAATGTAGCCCGGCCCTTTTTTTTTTTTTTCTTTCGCACAGGCCCCCACGGCTCGGCCCGTGTGACCCAGCCCGACCCCCTCTCCTTTGTCTTCTTCCTCCCATCTTCTTCTTCCTTCCTCCTTCTTCCGCCTCTGCAAGTCACACGCGGCTACTAAGACGCACTCGAGGACGCCTACGATGAAGAGGGGAAGAGTAGCAGCGACGGGACACAGGTTCGGCCGAGAGAGAGGCTGATCGGCGCGCCAAAAACCGCCGGCCAAGGCCTCCGTTGACCAGCCTCCGCGCCTATAAATAGAGCACCGGGTGGAAGAGAATGGGGAGACGGAAGTGGCAAAGTATCGAGGATTGCAGATCTTCGAAACCTCCCACTGAGAGACTTCAGAAAGGGGGGCCGAGGACGAGTAGGTCGAGATCTGAGAGCTCGCGGCCGGAGAGGGAGAGAGCGATCGAAAGCAAGCAAGCATCGCAAGCTTCCCCCGAGAGACTTCAGGGGAGGCCCGAGCACTCACAAGCCTAGATCTGAGCGTGAGGAGGTTGAACGAGGCCAGATCCGGAGGAGAGGGTCGGGCTGAGAAGACAAAAAGGTCAGATCGAGTGTGAGGGTGCTCTTCGGGGAGAAGAGAAACCAGAGAAAGTTGCTATGAGCCGTGCCCGATGCCAAGGCCATGCCAGATCTGAGAGCTAAGGGGCCGCCGTCGCTGTTGCTCGCCTTGTCACCACCGCAGCCGCCGTGCCGTGCCCTCGTTCCGAACAGGTAACAGCCGTGCTGGCTCTACCCGGGTAGCTGTCGCTCTGCCCTCCCCTGAAAACCCAACAATCGTCCATCATCGTTGCCGCCGCTTTTTCCGACGAACCAGCGGCCGCCATTGTCGTCGCCTCTTTTCCCCCTAAAAGCCTAGCCGCCAATCGTCATGTCGCGGCTGTTGAGTCCTCCGACGATGTCTCGACAACCCCTCTCCGGCGCTACAAATCGTCGAGCCCTAGGGCTCCGAGCAACCTACCTCGCGAAAGGGATGCCGGGTCAAAGACGGGTCGGATCCGAGCCTCTGTGCAGTTAGCGTTTCGAGCATAAAAGGGGAGGGGCGGAAATCAGGTTGCTGGGTCGCCGGTCGTCGGGTCGGGCTTTAAATCCGATGCCCTAGGGTTTCAAGGTCGCTGGGGTCTTGGTGTTTGTCACGGGTCGCATTTTGAAATAAAAAAAGGTAGTAATAATGTTTTAAAAAAATAAAATAAAGAGGGTATAAAAATATACTTTATTTTCCAAAAAAAAATCAAAAAATCTGAACCGGGCCGCAATGTGGGCCCGAATGGATGACCGGGTCGGACCCAACCCGGGGATCCGACCCGGGTCGCATTTAATACTATATTATATTATAAAATAATAATTTAAAAAAAAATAAAAAAATGATTTATTTTCGAAAAATATAAAAAACAAATAGTAAAAAATATTTTATTGTCCGAAAAGTCAAAAAATATTTCATATTTTCCAAAAATGCCAAAAATCCAAAAAATGCCAAAAAAGACTTGTATTTTTCCAAAAATACCAAAAAATCCAAAAAAATCCTTTTATGTCCAAAAATAAATAAAAAAAAGACTCAAAAATGTTTTCCTCCCAAAAATGCATGGAAAATCCCTCGAGCATCCAAAAATCTCAAGTTTTAAACAAGATTAGGTACCAAAAGGGCATTAGTGATTAACTAGTGTAATCAAGTCCCCGATCCTAATTTCTCTGGTTGCGCAAGAGCAAGTATTTCTCCCGATATTTCGCATGTGTTTCTAATCAACCCACCCCAAATTGATTAGTGGCGACTCTTTTTTTAAAAATTAACTTACAGGTTAAAAACTTAGACTATTACAGTCGTGAATTGGTGGACTTGGGAGAGTCCGGGCTTAATAAATTTAGCCGAGCCATTAGCCTCCTTAGGCACCCGTACCCGATCGCGGGCGCCGAAAAAAAAGAGGTCGCGACAGACCGGAAGGTGGCTGAAAGGACGTTATGTGAGCATAAAGGTGATACTGTTGCTGCAATTCATTCCTTGCTTCGATAAAGAATTGGTGGCACGAAAAATGGGATTTGTGATTTTTCTGAGGACATAGCGACTTGCCCATAACATTGTCCAAGTAGGATCAAAAAGTTGTATGAGTCGTGCTTCTTTTGGGGATACATGACTTGCTTTTAAGGAGATTGTTTGTACTCTCGCCGATTTTGGTTGCTAATGTTCAGCCCTGCGTTTTTGCCCTTCCATGTAGTTCATGCCGGGAATTTTGGACGGTACAAAAATCATGTACAATTTCGACGAACAAAAAATCATAAATCCACGAGCCTATGCTCAATAATGTGAGGTGGATTTCTGATACAAAGCTTCGAAGAGTTGTTGGGTTGTTGCCTGGTTGGATGGCGACCCTAAGTCCAAGCTCATTAGACTGAATTTAATTCGAGAAACTAAAGCATCAAACTTTCTGGAAAACTGAAGACCTTTGATTGCATGTAAAATTTTGTTTAAGTAGCCCCTGGCACAATCGGCTAACGACAGTAGAAAAGGCATGGATATCTTCATTGATGGACTTCCATGGGGCGAACAACATGGGCTAACAGTGATTTAGAAGCAGAATCTGCCTTGAGCTTTAGTAGTGCGCAACCCCTGTTACCATTGCAAAGCTCTGTTTCACCACTAAGAGCCATCAAAGTCAATTTGATTTGTACAACTTTATGATGAGAATCTAATGTTCCCCTATAAATGTATCACAAACAAATGGATGGCAATGCCTAATGTGCTCAGCCTCCGATCTCCACAACACTTTGCAATATATCTACAAGATCCTTTGTGACTTTTCCAGTAAATGCACAAAAGTGACATACAATCGTCCTAGATCCACCCGCAATTGAATTGCTCAAACAAAGGAATTCTATCCTCTCAAAATGGTCCCAAAAATATGGTCGCCAAATTTCATGGTCCAGAAGCAGCAAAGCGAACCGAGATTGGTTGGCAACATCAACTTCCTGGCAAATAGCCAGGTTTGCTTGGACTGTTCACCAATGTAATGAATAGACAAATCCTCTTGATGCATCGGATGGTTCACGTTTCCCTTGGAGTGCTGTCGCCGGCAGCAGAGCGGGAAGCCTGGAATTGAAGTGCGTTCTGTCTCTGCAAATCTTGGAATCTTTCCAGTATTTCCTAAAACGTCGATCGGCACTTTGGATCACTGGTTAGGAGAAAATGCAGTTCTCACATCAGTATCGAATTGTAACAAATTGACAATTTTTGTCCTCACAAAAAGGAAAAAAAAAAAAGGCTCCTGAATGTCATCAACTTATGCCAGAAGAAAAAAAAGGTCATGAAATTGCCTAACTACAAGTGGTAAATGTCGAATGCTCATCGGAGATGGAGCATCATTTTCTGTGTCCAATTCTATTGCATCAGTGACCAAAAAAAATGCTTCTCCATTTTCTACCCAAGATGAATGAATTATCCTTTGCAGACTCCATGCTTCTGTTTAGTGTACTTAGGGCTTGATAAACACTAAAGGAGAAGAAGCACCTGTGCCAACAGCTCTCAATTATAGATGCCCACTGTGGATCAACATCATGAGGGATATCTAGCCGCTGATTTATAAAGCCCACAGCACCAATTACCTGCAAGTATCCTGAGTAAAGCATTGTTCAAAGCATTCCGAATAATAGATTTCATGTAATTCCTAACAGAAACAAAAGGGAGAGAAAAAGACGGCAGATCGGGCATAAGTCATTCAGCCCCCCTTCATATTCACATAAAATGTCGCTAAAAACAAAGCCTGCCAAGTCCATCTCCACAGAGAAGTGAAAAGGAGATCCAAGACGCCACGATGCCTTTTTCAATGGATCTCTTTTACTGATCGAAAAGGTGCAATTGTCAGACGAAATGGAATGTGGTGACAGAAAAGAAAAAAAAAATACCTGCACTGCATTGAGATTATCCCACGGGATCTTCTGGGTGGCAATTTCCCATAAGACCACTCCATAACTGTACACATCAGATCTGGAGATGCAGAGAAACATTAGAAGTAAATGAGGATACCAAATCTATCTTTAGATAGATAAAGGTAGTAGTCTTCAAAATAAAACTCAACAGACAAAAACATACTTCTCGTCTGAGGCTTCATTACGGAGAACTTCCGGTGCCATCCATTGAGGCTAGAGAAAAAAGAGAGAGATCGCAGGTCAAGTCAGCCAAGAATTATAATTTCAGATAGTTAAAGAGGAAAGTTACAAATGATGACTAATAAGAGTTATTGAAGAAATAGTAAGTAAAATTTTCATACCGTTCCCTTCCCAGTTTTTACTGTGAGATATGCTTTAGATTTCAGACGTGACAGACCAAAATCACTCACCTAAATTACAATTTTAGCAAATCATAAATGAGCTCATAAGCAAAAACCCATATATTGCATCTAAAAAAAGTGATATATCTTGAAACCGAAAGACGGAACTCTGTAATTGTAGCCACACCTTCACATTTCAATTCTTGTCAACTAAGAGATTCGAGGACTTCAAATCATGATGAATGATAGGTGGATTGTCATGATGCAGATAATTCATGCCCCTAGCCTGAAAAGTATCCAATTCAATAATTACACGTTAAAAGCAGCAAGATAACATACAAGAGATAGTAGAATTCAATTAACTGACAAACTCTGGCCAAGCAATCTCGGGAAGTTAGGAATGCTAAGGTTCAAGACACTCGTCTCAAATTTTTATCAGCATGAAGGTAAAATGTACATTTAAAAGATATCAACAAGAACGAAAAGAGGGCAATATAAAAAGGAGCAAAACAAACGCTGACAGGGAAACAGATGAAAAAAAAAAACATTCAGGTGACCAAAATGTAAAACACTGCACCTACAAGAGGATGAATTTGGTTACATGCTGAATGTACATGTAAAATATATCAACAAGAACAAAATGAGGGCGGTATAAAAAGGAGCAAAACAAATGCTCACTGAGAAACAGATGAAAAAAAAAAAAACATTCAGGTGACCAAAATATAAAATACTGGACTTAGAAAACAATGGATTAAGTTACACGAATAAGAAGCAGATACTTACCACATCCAAAGCCATATGAACACGGCGTCTCCAATCCAACTTGGCTGTGTTCCTCTGCAGTAAGCAAAACAAACTTCCACTGCACCAACACACGTAACAACTGTTAGTTCCATAGAGACAGGATATTGACAGACATTACAACAAACTTTAACATGATGCACCATATCATCATTTTTAGAGCCTTTTCGGAGTATGTCCAACTGGCATAATGAATAGCCAGACCCAAGATTAAAGAAAAATTACAGGCGAAAAGCATACTACTAATTACTCTTCAGGCATCGCTGAACTCCTATAAAATCCCTTTCGTCACACCGTCAGACAGAGAGAAAGAGAGAAAAGAGAAAGCGAGAAATTACCTCGACAAGCCGGTGCCAAATCTGCAGCTGAAAGGGGAAAGGGGGGCGCGGTGGTTCGTTGGTCACACGGTGGTTCGCTGTCGAAGAGAGGGAGGGCAGACAGAGACGCGAGGAGAGAGAAAGAGTAAGGGACGGACGAGTCGGGGCCTGAACCGGAGCCAGAGGGGTGGCGTGGTGGTTCGCCGGTCGGAAAGAGGGAGGGCAGAGAGAGAGAAGGAGGTCGCACGCCGGTCGGTTGCTCGCTGTCATCTCGCCGGTATCCTCCTAGTTCGTCGGTTGCTCGCGGTGGTTCGCCGGTCAGAAAAAGCGAGGGTAGAGAGAGAGGGAGTCCGTCAGGGAGAGAGAGCAAGGGTAGAGAGAAAGGCACAAACAAAGAACCCGCGACAGAAAACCCTTTTCTCCAGATCTACAGTACATGAAAATTTTCGAAATGGGTGCCTGAAATTGTGGGTCCCACACAGACATGTGTCGCGCTCCCACCGCCTTCTTGTTTGCTAGGCTAGAGCGTGAGACGTGCCTAATATTTTCTCCCCTCCCCCTCGTGCGCAGCTCCCCCTCCCCACGCTAACCATTTCCTTTTTCCTCTTGTCATTTCCCACTTTGCCTCTTTCTCTCTCTCTTCTTTTGACTAGTCAAACCCTTTCTCTTCTCTCTCTTATCTCTTCTTCTCTCTCCTCTCTCTTCTCCCCCATTCACACGTGATTTGAAAGCCCCCTTCTTGTTTCTTGCTCGTGAAAATCAGAAACAGAGGAAGAAGGACAGTAGCTCACCGAAGACTGGACCAATCACCCGTCGCCGCCGCACCAGAGCCGGACCGCCCACGCGCTCGTCGCTGTCCCACCATCCGCGCACGTCCCCACGTCCGCTGCTTGCTGTTGTCCCTGCCATGCGACCCAGCTTCTATCCGTCCGTTGGAGAGACCGACCAGCCACCATGAGTAGCCGAGTAGGCTGCCGAAGCCACCATGTGACCTCACCGAACCGCCACTTGCCTTCCCGACCCTTCTCCGCCCCCAACCATCTCTGTTTCCCCTTATTTCGTAGCCAAACCAGCAACCCACCGAGAGTCACTTGGGGAAGTATTGTTCCTTGCGTCACCCTCGTCGGATTGATCCGATTTGCACACGATTCCGATGAGTAATCTCACTAATCCCTACTTAGTTTGCTAATTATGCTTAGGGGTTGGTTAGATTTAATTAAATGCAATTAGGTGGTTAGATTAGAATAGATTAGTGATTATTAGACAATTGCAATGCACATTAGACATTTTGATTGTGCAATTAGCAAGTAGACGTAGTCTACTATTTATTGAAAGCATCTCGGGATTCTTCCCGACCCTTAGTGGGCTTCAATTAGGCTTTTCGAGCCTAAATTGGATTTTTAGTAATTAATTATTAATTTTCGAAATTAATTAATTAATTAATTATTTTTCCGGAAATTCAACCGGGATGGCTAGTGACCGAAATTTTATGCTAGTGATCATGGCGAAGTCTATTTATTTAATTAGGCTTTATTTTGAGCTAAATTGAATTTTTAATATTTATTAATTAATTTTTGAAATTAATTAATTATTTATTTATTTTCGGAAATTAAGGTTGAGATGACCGATGATCGGAATTTCGTGCTGATTGTCGTGGTGCAGTTCGTTTATTTATTTGAGCTTTGAATTGTGCCAAATTGAATTAAATGTGGAATTTTAGGATATATTCCTAAATGGTTGTTGTTAATTATTTGATAGAGAAATCGTTGGGTATTGATTGTCGTATCGAAAGTAAGTTGGTAATCACCTGAAAGAAGATACGTGGGCTCGGTGAATTGGGATATCACCTGGAGAATGTACGTGAATTCAGTGGTTGAATATGTCATCTTGGCAAAGAGGTCGCCTTAGAGAATGCACGTAGCTCGGAGACTTGGTATGTCCTCTTGGTGAATGCACGTGGCTCGGTGACAAAGTATGGCATTGTAAAGTGGTCGAGTGGGAACGTAAAGCTATTGAATCTTAAAAGTGGTCGAGTGAGACCGTAAAGCCATTGAATATTGAAAGTGGTTGAGTGAGACCGTAAAGCAATTGAATATCGAAAGTGGTCAAATGGGACCGTAAAGCCATTGAATCTGGAAAGTGGTCGAGTGGGAACGTAAAGCCACTGAATATTGAAAGTGGTCGAGTGGGACCGTAAAGCCATTAAATATTGAAAGTTGTCGAGTGGGACTGTGTCTTCCACCTATGCTTAAGTTGTGATCTAAAGATCATGATTCGTAATTGGGGATTGAAATGGAATAATCGAATCGACCTAGAAATGGTCCGACTAACATGTAATCGACTAAGTCGATTGAACTATGATTTGACTGATTGTTCATTGAGATATATGAAGCATCTGTATATAACATTGAATTGTAGGTTAGGATTGATGCCAAGGTACGTCTTCTGACCTGTGCGTGTTTAGGCAGCCTATAGTACAATGGTTTACTAATCGAGCCTTAGTGGGGTAGAACTTGCTTAGATGTAGTCTCATCCCAGTTGTGGGACAACATTTCAAGCCCGTAGATGAACCCGAGGAGGAGAAATCGGAGAAGGAGAACACTGAAGTGAAACCTGAGGAGAAGAAAGATTTTTGAAGAAGAAGATGATCCACAAAGTGATCCTGAGTACTATCGGATGAGGACTGAGGTCCCATCCTCTTTTGGGAATCCTGTTGTCGCGACCAATTTTTCGGGTATGAACCACTTAGGGTTTGGCTAATGGATTGTTAAGCCTAGACTTAACTCGGGCTCTCCCAAGCCCATACCAATTCGCGACTTAGGTTCGAATTCTTAACATGCAAATTGATTTTATTTAGGAGTCGCCACTAATCAGTTTATGAGTAAAATAATTGGATAATTACTTTACTCCTACGAACCAGAGACTAAGGGTACGGGGACTTGATTACATTAGATTTCTCTAATGCCCTTTCAGTACCATTCTTTTTATTTTAAAAAATGTTTGGCAATTGAATTGATTTTAAATAAACTTCCTAACACGTGAGGTGATCATACATGTGCGCATACCACCAATTTAACACTCAAGAAAGCAAATGAATAAATGATGCAGATATTACCTCAAAGCAACGAAAGCATCTCCAATGTTAATTTAGAATTCACATCAGCAGTCCTAAATATGATTTCTAATTAACACGCAATTTTTTGTCGTGTTTTCACTTAATTAATGAAAATCATGCAATATGCAATGCATGCCACTAATTTAACATGAAATGATATGACATGGCAACATGACTTAGCTATATGACCTAAGCAATATGACATAACTAAGCATGTAATCTATCCTAAGCATGAGATGATTTATTCTAAATAATATTTTTTGTATTTCTATGAGATTCGAAATTAAAGAAATGCAACATTTAAATATGCAATCTAAATTAATCTAATGACTTAATTCTAATGACAGGCAGTTTCTAATTAAATGCACCTAACAAAAATCACTAAATGACGTGCATTGTATGAAACTAATTCTATATGACGTGCACATGGTTTTTATTTTCCTAATAAGCATGCAATCTATTTAGGAGAAATTATCTAAACCTATAATATGCAATCTTAGCATGCAATGACGTGCAAAGAATGCTCTAATTCTACATGACATATGCATATGACATTTTTTATTAAAAAAATGCAATCTATCTTAGAAATTGCAACTAATTTATCCTAAGACAAATTTTATGAAATTTCAAATGATCTATAGCTAGATTAAGATTCTATCTAATTTAAACTAGGGATTAAGTCATATTAAATCCTAATTTAAACTAAGACATTATCTAAATCTAAAATGCCATTTATCTAAAAAGATGATCTAAAATGAAACATGCAATTCTAATCTAATATGTACAATGATTTTTTATGTTTTTCTTTAATTTTGAAATTAAAATTTTCACATGCAATTCAAATAATGATAAAAACTAATATCCTAAATGAATGTGCTTTTTCTTTTGGTTTTCTTTTCCATGATTTAAAATAAAATTCTTATTTTAAATATTAAAGATAATAACCAAACCTAATCTTAACTCAACATTTTTTTGGATTTTTCTTTTATGAAAATAAGACTGACCCAACCAACAGCGAATCAAATAAGATAAGATTGATATCTAAAAATTGACGAACCATATCTCGCGCATGACATCGGGTTGGCCAATTTTAAATTAAATCGCGAATCAAATCTCGGGCTTGAGATTGGATTGTCGATTTTTATAAGGGATTGCGAGTCGGATTTCGGGCGCGAAAATCGGACTGTCAATCCCTAATTTGAAAGGCAATTTCAATCATATGCATCAATATCTCAAATAAGGTAATGGAATATTCGAAAATCAAAATAGATAAGATTTTCACCTAATTTGAATACTGGTTTTCGAATTCGATCCTCGAATGGCTACTCGCGATGCAACGTGGCGGTGCTTGGTTGCTCAAACATCGCTCGATGAGCTCCACGAGACCCGCGAAACAAAAATTTGTAAGCTCGGCAAGGGACTCGTCGATGGATGGCGAATCTTGGTCTCCCACTGTTGGTTTTGTGGAATTTGGTGACGCAAGGAAATCCACTAGCCTTCGACAATCCCACTTGATTGTCAAACTTTGACCTCCTAAAACCCACACTTAAATTTTCAACCTCCAAGGACAGACTAGTGTGCTTCGTGCAAGGCGTGGCTGCTTCGTCATTGATGCAAGGACGCACCCGAAATCATGGAGGGCTCACTAGAATTGATGAGATTGTTGCAACGTTGCTGCTCGGGTCGGAACGAGATCAGCAAGACGGGGATGGCGTCAACAAGGCAACAGCTGGCCAACAGATCAACGTGTGGTCTCGCGGCAGCAGCGTCGATTGGCGGGGCCGCGGGAGTAGACGGGTCGCGGCGTCGATTGGGCGTGAAGAAGCTCGGCGTCCAAGGGCGTCACGGGTCGATCGGCAGATCGGGCGTGGCGGAGACGCGGCGAGAGGCTCGGTGAGCGTGGCGGACGGACCCGGCGTTGAACTCGGGCGTCGTGGGAGAGGTCTCGAGGCCGCGGACGCAGCAAGTCGCGGCCGATCGCGAATCAAGCGGGAGTAACGACGCGTCGGTTGCGGCGGTGGAGCTTCGGGCTGAAGGCGAGCGAAACGGCGTCGCGGGGACTCGGGATCTGGTGCTCGAGTAGAGGTTCGGAGGTGGAGCGACGAGGCGGCAGCGCTGGTGCACGGCTGCGGCGGAACGGCGGTGGCGGGAGCAGAGGCGAACGAGCAGAGCATCGTTGGTGGTGCTCGGTGATGGCGAGCGAGAGACCTGCAGGTTGCGGGCTTCGAAGGTGCGGCGGAGGTGGGGCGTCCGGCGGGCTTCTTGGTTGCGGGTGGAAGGCAAAACAGAGCCGGCGAGCGTGAGGGAGACGATGAACAATAAACGTCCCCT
Organism: Eucalyptus grandis; assembly: GCF_016545825.1. NCBI lineage: Eukaryota > Viridiplantae > Streptophyta > Magnoliopsida > Myrtales > Myrtaceae > Eucalyptus > Eucalyptus grandis. Next base: position 11,066,411 of record NC_052614.1, read on the forward strand.
CACCTCTGCCTTTTACTTCTCTCTCTCTCTCTCTCTTCGAAGAAAAACTTCTCTTCACTTTTTCTTTTCTTGTTTTTTTTTTTAAAAGAAGCCCCTTTTCTAGTCATCGTACACGGTTGCTTTTATAGGAGGTAAGAGATAAGCTTTCGATTTTCCCTTCAAATCTACATCCGCGATACATTTTCACCAACCGATCACTATTGATAAAAATTTAAGATTATGATAAATATTTTTCGAAATCCAAATCTCGCAAAGATAAATCGCAATATCGCAATATTTTTTCATAAAATTCATCCCATACTGATAAGGATTCAAGATTAAGATGAGATTTTTTTCTAAATCCAAATCTTTCAAGGCCAAATCGCAATATTTTTTTAACCATCTGCCCTATCTAAAAAAATTCATATCTCGGAAAGATTTTAAAATATTATATTCCCATGAGATAATTTTTAATTATTAAAAACGCGGGCTTGGACCAACCCGCTCGCCGTGGGCCCGATCCATCTAATTCGAATTCATCCGCCACCGGATCAATAGATAAAATGCAAATAACAAAATAAATGCAAATATAAATCTATATGCTATGCAATTAATAAATTTAACCCCTAATTTCCTATGTAATAAATAAATAAACTAAATCGTCAAAATTTAGGTGTCAACACTTGTTTTGATGTGAATAGAGTGAAATTAGAAACTCGTGTATAATTTTGTGAAGTTCTTTGAATTATGCTCTGTATAAAAGTATAGTTGTGAATTTCAATATGAAAATTATAGCCATGCTTTTCTATCTCATTGTGTTATTGTCTGGGGATTTATAATTGTTTCCGCATGTGCTTAAAATAACGAAAGGGTCGGCGATACTTAGTCCTGGGATATTGCATTTTAAAATCGATCAAAGTTAATGGATGTGTGTGTGTCTGAGGATTGAGGCATGACAGTTCTTATGCTACTGGTTGCCATACAAGAATGAGAACCTGTAGGCCGATTGTCTTAAAAGAAGCACGTTAGGGGTAGATTAGATGGCATTTAGTATATTTGCAGGGCAAAAGCCACAGCTCTTAAAAGATTGCTTCTTTTAAAATAAGGTTTTTGGTAAATGTTTAGACATTGTGAAGCTTCCCAAGTTGCAGAACCTCTGTTAGCTGCTTTTCCGAGAGCTGCTCCACTTTGTTCTAAGATGTTGCTCCGGTGGGGGCAACTCTAAGAGATGCAATGCCAAAAGTCTTTAATATTTTGTGGTCACATCACATCACAACTCAGCTACGACAACATCACTGCAGAGCTTTTATAGAATACCAAACGGGCCCGTAGATCCAGTGACAAAAGGACCTGCATCTTTTGTATTTTTTGTTATGTCATATGCAGTATTCTGGCGTTTAAGAATTGTAAATATGGATGAAGTTGCATGACTTGAAAAGGAGGGAAAGAACAAACAAGGTAACATTGGCTACTTGTACATTTGCAGGTTAATTTAATTACAGCTAAGTAAGCTCTTTTTACACTAAGGATGTTGCACTGTTCGTTTTTCTCTGTTATGAACATCGTGGAGTGCAATCTGTTCATATACCAAACACGTCCAGATATTTTCTCTAAAACTATTATGTATAGCTAAAAATCTGTTCAGTTGGCAATCACAAATGTACTTGCATTAGAAGCCGTTCTTCTAATTTCTCCATACCATTGATGCAGACTCAAGATTTTTGCTCCCGTGGCATTCCTGGCGTGCACTATTTTGGTACTAGTAAATTATATGAATAGCACTTTAGAGCTGGCTGAACTTAAGAATGTAACTTCTAGCGATATTGACAAACTTTCAATTTCAATTATCCCACAAGAATCAAATAGGCGTGGAACTTCTTCCTATTTTGATCCGGCCTTCTTTACCATTTTGTGTAGTGCAAATATCAGTCTGTGTTCCAGTGGTTGATAAGCTGCTAGTTGTCATTCAGTTTGGGGCTCGATTCCAATTACAGTCGACCTGTTGCTTATTTTCCTCAGGCTTGCTCTATAGGCTTTATGTTTAATCTTCTGTAGTCTCTTAATTGTATTGAAACAATCGAGCCAGGGATCAAAGGATATATTCAAGAGCTTCACTAAATAATTGGAAAACAATAATTCTGTAATTAGTGCAGTCACCCATATTTGTAACTTTGGACGGTTCCTATGCAGGGCTTCCATAGTAACTGTTCATCCAGGCGACATGAGAAATTATGCTACATATACTGACATCTACATTTCTAGATTTTCTCGAGACTTTCGTTAACATGTTTTCTTTTTGACCAATTATTTGAGAAGGACTAGTTTTGTCTTTCCATAGTAACTGTCCATCCCACCCGCCGCCGGCCGGCCAGCCGCCCACCTGCCCGCCCCTGCCTCTTGCCCACTTGCACGCATGTCATGTGGTGGTAACATGCCTCATCACTGCAGTAGGCGGTTCGATCTTCGGCTATAACATTGGAACCTAATGTGAGTCTCTTAGTTTGTGCAATGAAATCTCGTCACTTGTTAACCATCTGTAAGTACTTCTAACGTTTTTCGTATGAGTCTTGGTAAAACCGATAATTACGAGAAATGAGTTGACGGATTTCGTATCTAATTTCTGATACACATCCTGATTGCCGCTAGTGGAGACAAAAGAAACAACGGAACATGTATGTGACAGTACCAGATGTCTTGATTTTGATTTTGCGATAACGATGATATTCAAGAAGTTTTTGAATTTTCATTAAATGAACATGCCATTTACACCTAAGATATCTCAAACCAACCTAGGAAAAATAATAAATAAATAAATTCAACAATTTTCAACCATCTCATAAATAGGGAAAGATTTTTCAAATTCCTCTAAAAATTCTAAAGGTCATATTGGGTAGCCACGGAAAGACCCTCAGAGATCCTTTATGACTCATCCAATGCGCATTCATTCTACGCCAAGTTGCATTCAACCCGAGGGTTGAAGTCTTCATTGCAACAATCCTAGAGTATTCCCTTTGAAACTCTATTGCAAGTTTTTTATAAGCTGGAACCACGTTGGCCTCCCTTAGTTTATTTAACACTACTTGCCATTCAGATGGAAGAGTGTTCATTAAGGCCAACAAATTCTTGAAATATGGCATAAGATAACCATTCCAAATGATTTATTGTATCATCTCATTGACCCTCATCACATGCATCACTATATCACCATTATTCCACCGATAATTAGCTAATTATGCTATTAGTCCTTTAAGTCTCGCCTTTTGTTCATCTGTACTTGTGAGTATAGGCATGCATATGAAACGCGACATTATTCCTACAAAAAATGCAAAACAAAAAGAGATTACATGTAATTTATGGAGGTCAATGCTGGTCAACCGATGATTGGGTTGGGTCAATAGGTCAGTTTGGTAACATGAGTAAATGAAGGACATAATTGTTAAAACATTGTAAGGGCAAAACTGCAATTTTGTAAAAAGTGAGGGACAAAATCGTAATCATGAGGCAAGCACGTGCTATACACTTGTGGGTGCGTCCGGCCACCTCTGGTGATGTGTCGCCATCCATTTTTATAAAATAAAAAATAACAATTGTCGCGACCAATTTTTTTGGGTGTGAACCACCTAGGGTTTGGCTAATGGATTGTTAAGTTTAAACTTAACTCGGGCTCTCCCAAGCCCATACCAATTCGCGACTTAGGTTTGAATTGTTAACATGCAATTTTTTTAATTAGGAGTCGCCACTAATCAGTTTATGGTAGGTCGATTAGACACCTAAGTAAAATAATAGGAGAATTATTTTACTCCTACGAACCAGAGACTAAGGGTACGGGGACTTGAATACATTAGATTTCTCTAATGCCCTTTCGGTACCATTCTTTTTATTTTCAAAAATATTTGGCAATTGAATTGATTTTAAATAAACTTCCTAACATGTGAGGTGATCATACACGTGTGCATACCACCAATTTAACACTCAAGAAAGCAAATGAATAAATTGCCGGACTTACCTCAAAGCAACGAAAGCATCTGCAATGTTAAATTAAAATCCACATAGACAACCCTAGATATGGTTTCTAATCAACACGCAATTTTTATTTTGTTTTTGCTTAATTAATGAAAATCATGCGATATGCAATGCATGCCACTAATTTAACATGAAATGATATGACATGGCAACATGAATTAGCTATATGACCTAAGCAATATGACATAACTAAGCATGTAGTCTATCCTAAGCATGAGATGATTTATTCTAAATAATTCTTTTTGTATTTTCTATGAGATTCAAAATTAAAGAAATGCAACATTTAAATATGCAATCTAAATTAATCTAATGACCTAATTCTAATGACGGGCAATTTCTAATTAAATGCGCCTAACAAAAATCACTAAATGACGTGTATTGTATGAAACTAATTCTATATGACGTGCACATGATTTTTATTTTCCTAATAAGCATGCAATCTATTAGGAGAAATTATCTAAACCAATAATATGCAATCTTAGCATGCAATGACATGCAAAGAATGCTCTAATTTATCCTAAGACAAATTTTATTAAATTTCAAATGATCTATAGCTAGATTAAGATTCTATCTAATTTAAACTAGGGATTAAGTCATATTAAATCTAATTTAAACTAAGACATTATATAAATCTAAAATGCCATTTATCTAAAAATGATGATCTAAAATGAAACATGCAATTCTAATATAATATGCACAATGATTTTTTTTATGTTTTTCTTTAATCTCGAAATACCTAATTAACATGCAATTCAAAAAAACTAACAACCTAAATGAATGCACTTTTCCTTTGGATTTTTTTATTTAAAAAATTCATAATAAGATTGCAATCCTAAATATGCGAGATGACAACAAACCTAATCATAATTAAGATTTTTTGACTTTTTATTTTACGAAAATAAGATTTGACTCAACCAACTCGACGATAGCAAATCAAACAAAAGATAAGATTGATATCCAAAAATTGGCGAACCATATCTCGCGCATGAGATCGGGTTGACCAATTTTAATTTTAAATCGCGAATCAAATCTCGGGCTTGAGATTGGATTGTCGATTTTATAAGGGATTGCGAGTCGGATTTCGGGTGCGAAAATCGGACTATCAATCCCTAGCTTGAGGGACTATTTCATATTGGGATCTCGATCACATATTTATGAACAATTCTACTAAAATAGATTATTAAAAAGGATAAAATAAAAAAAACCACCTGATCAGATTTTCTTTTTCTTTTTGTTTTTCTGTTTTTCTTCTTTTCCAGGCACCGCTTGTGGATTTCAAGGGAACCGGCTAATCGGTTCGGCAAAGGAGGCTCCAGCCAAGGTGAACCAACGGTGGCAGCAACACGAAGCGAGCTAGGGAGTCTCGGGTCCGGACGGGCAGTGGCGGAGATGCGGCGAGAGGCTTGGTGAGCGTGGCGGATGGACCCGGCGCTGAACTCGGGCGTCGTGGGCGAGAGGTCTCGAGGCCGGCGGACGCAGCAAGTCGAGGCCGATCGCGAATCAAGAAGGAGTAACGACGTCCGGTTGCAGCGGTGGAGCTTCGGGCTGAAGGCGGAGCAGAAACAGCGTCGCGGGGACTTGGGATCCGGTGCTCGGGCGAGAGGTTCGGAGGTAGAGCGGTGAGGCGGCAGCGCTGGTGCACGGCCTCGGCGGAACGGCGGTGGCGGGAGCGAGAGGCGAACGAGCAGAGCAGCGTCGGTGGTGCTCGGTGATGGCGAGCGAGAGACTGCGGGTTGCGGGCTTCGGAGGTGCGGCGGAGGTGGGGTGTCGGCGGGCTTCTTGGCTGCGGGTGGAAGGCAAAACAGAGCCGGCGGCGTGAGGGAGACGATGAACAGTAAACGTCCCCTCACCTCTGCCTTTTAACTTTTTACCTTTTCCCCTCTCTCTCTCTCTCTCTCTCTCTCTCTCTTCAGAAGAAAAACTTCTCTTCACCTTTTCTTTTCTTGTTTTTTTTTTCCAAAAGAAAACCCCCTTTCTGGTCATCGTACACGGTTGTTTTTATAGGAGGTAAGAGATAAGCTTTCGATTTTCCCTTCAAATCTACATCCACGATACATTTTCACCAACCGATCACTATTGATAAAAATTTAAGATTATGATAAATATTTTCTCGAAATCCAAATCTCGCAAAGATAAATCGCAATATCGCAATATTTTTTCATAAAATTCATCCCATACTTGATAAGGATTCAAGATTAAGATGAGATTTTTTTCTAAATCCAAATCTTTCAAGGCCAAATCGCAATATTTTTAACCATCTACCCTATCTATAACAATTCATATCTCGGAAAAATTTTAAAATATTATATTCCCATGAGATAATTTTTAATTATTAAAAAACGCGGGCTTGGGCCAACCTGCTCGCTTCGTGGGCCTGATCCATCTAATTCGAATTCATCCGCCACCGGTCCAATAGATAAAATGCAAATAACAAAATAAATGCAAATATAAATCTATATGCTATGCAATTAATAAATTTAACCCCTAATTTCCTATATAATAAATAAATAAACTAAATCGTCAAAATTTAGGTGTCAACAACAATAAACAAACGATCAACGTTCGATTGCTAAGGACGACTGTGCAAATGAAACTGGCAATTCAACATGCACCAAGCGAGAAACTCTATCTCAGATTGATTACAGTTTCCAAGATAGACAATTAGACGAGATATGTTCAGTTTACAAACACAAGATAAGCTCCTCCTGGATCGATTAACAAAAAAGTGGAAACAATCGGAAGGGGCGAATCAAACTACTCAACATACTCAACCACCCGCGCACGCACGGAGGGTGGAAGCATCCACAATGTGGCGATCCAAAGCCACGAGCTCGTGCTCCAAAGGCGCAATCGCTAATCACGATTAATAAAAATCAAAAGGACATACCTCTGAGCGGAGGAAATACTTCTAAGCGTTGCTGGGACGACCCTTGTTCCTTTTGTGGAGGAGGCTGTTCTCTGTGTGTTGCTGGGAGCGTTGCTGGCTGGGAAGGTTGTCGTCCCGAGGAGAGAAAAGGTGGGGAGGTTGACGGATAGGAGTATGGAAATAAGGAACGATAACAGATCAAATAACTATAAAAATCAGTAAACAAAATTAAATTTAAATCTTGATGTGAGATAAGGCAAATTTAAACTCTTTATCCCGTGATACACCAATTTTTCAAGCTATTTTTTATTTTGTTTTCCCCTAAGCCCATTTTGCTAAAAGCAATTAAGATATTGGGAGCTTGGAAGAATGATATACGTAACTATTAGACTAAAAATCATGGGTTGAATCAATTTGCATTCATCAATATATCCATTTTCCGAAATTCTCAAAATACCACCGTATGTATATCAATTGTTTAATTCAGGAAGCACTTTTAAATGGTTACGAATTCAAATTAACAGATAAATTTTAAATAATAAAAAAAATGTGAATTTCATTCTCAACTTACTATAAATGAGAAAAATTTTATCTGAGAATTTCAACAATTAATTAAAAGGAGGAAAAAAAACAGATATTATTAAGTAGGAATGTGGAAAACTTGCTCCCCATTTTCTTTGGCTTCAAAATATATTTCGGCAAAGTGGATGTAAATTTGGAGTAAAAAAAGTCAAGTAAAAAAAAGTGATAATTGCCCAAATTTACCGATGTTATTAGTGGTCAAATAGATTTTGTAGTTATATTACCCAAGTTATCAAAAAAAAAAAAAGGAAAAAAGAGAGAAGGATGTGAAATATATGTTTAAAAGATAGAATACATTTGATTCATTTTAAAGTTAATTGAAAATGCACAAACGACGGCAATGTCCATTTTGAATTTCTCCTTGAAAAATAAAAGACTCTAATCTTCAAACCATTTAACTCCAGTAGAAAATTAAAAGGAGATGGGGCGAAATAAAAGTGCAAAACAGGAGCATATAGTTCATCTAAAAGCAATATAAGAACTGCCCAAAAATAAAATTATTCTAAGTGTCACTTAAATTGTCAGAATGTTGCTTAAAATATTTACCTCAAATTGTCCAAATGTCAATTAAAATTTGCTGCTACACTATGTCCTTAAAATGTACTTTTTCAACATAAAATTTAGGATATAATTGAACGAAGAGAAAGAGAGAGGGAGAGCTCAATTGCAATTTTTTTTTATTGATCACAAAAGCACAAAATCCGGTCGACTTAGAAAGAGTAGGCTTGAAGAGAGGCTCTTGAGCCAAGAGAGAGAGAGAGAGAGGCAATCAAAAAAGAAGGAACATAATGGTATTATCGCCGGATGCGTGTTGATGGTATGCAAGTCTAAAATGTAGCATTTCAAATTACCTTTGGACCTACCTTAGCCTGGAGGCCTTTAAAGAGTTTTTGACATGCAATTGCATCTCTCTAAAGCATTCCAAAACATTTTTTTGATAATTTTGCAATTTTTTTCCTCCACAAAAGAAAATTCATGTGAGGAAATTTTGTCAGGACATCTTCACAATTTGGCCATCAATGTCCTTTGCGAATGTACCAAAAGAAAATAACATAATAGAGTTTTATTCCTCCCGTCGCATGTATTTACTCATGATTTGACCCTATGACAACCTAATGTAGAAACTAAACTGCTTTATCAAGAAGGCAGAAAACAGAGAAGTTAACGTCATTGATTGAATTAATGATAGCATTTATTCCTAATATAAAGACTAAAAAAGAAAGTGCTAGCAAGCAAGCTCTACACCCAACATCTTGGTAATGGAACCGCAAGTCCTCGACCCAAAGGTATTTTTGAAGACATCGATGGAACAACTCTGCTTGCCAACACAAGCCTACAAGATTCCTGAAATATACAAATTTACATAAAAAAAATAATTATATTTAAACCCAAGTGATTTTGCAACAAATGCTCAATAATCGGTATGTCCACATAAATAAGAAGCCATCATTGCAGGGCGGCAATACAGTATAATAGTTAGATTCTAAAAAATTTAGAGGTTCGCCATCGAACAGAAGCTGGAGGAGACGAGAATAAAAGAATGAAGCCGGTTTTCTTGCTTTGCTAGACATGGAAAAAATTTCACCCTCAAGTTACTGCCTTATAAGGCAAATAGAAAGAGGACCATCAATCACATGACTAAAGGCTGTATTTGTTGTGTAAGGCTTCTGCATAAAACGTGTACATACAGGAAATGGAGAATCATAACTCTTCGTAATTCCATAATCCTATGCAAGGTGATTGGAATCTAGGAAGTGCATACACAAGAAATGGAGATAGTCACATAAAAGGTAATTCCATAAAACTTTAGTTACTTAACCCATCTAGATTCGGACTCAACTCTCCTCTCTCGGAGCTCTCCTCTACCGCCTGAGTAGCCATGGAAAACCCCACCTCATCCTACCATAAACCCTAATTTCCCACCATGAGTTTGCCTTTTTAATCAACAGAATACGCAAAGCTTCAGCAGATGACTGTGCTGGAATCATCACCGCAGCAGAGTTAGTCGGTGCCCATTCAAGATTTCTTCTTTTCATAAACCCTAGTTCCCGATTCCACAGCCCCAGAAACCACCGATCTCTTCTGTTCAATGCCCTCGATGGAATGTACTATGTAGCAAATCCACGGCAGCGCTAATCTCGGAGGCAGATAAGGTGGGTCTACCTCTCGCTAGTCCGGGGAAGGAAATCAATCTGCAGCAGTAAACCCAGAACTATAAGAACAGCGAGGATTATGGCAGAACAAGAAGAAGCAGTGGGTCGCCTCGCTCATCTATGCAATAAATTAGGTAAGCTAATGTATGAAAACAATATGCAAATTCTTGATGAGGAGATATCGGAGGAAAAAATCCAGGAATGTCGTTCCTCCCTTGTTGGGCAAATATATAAAGACCCTGCTATCAACTTCCAAGCCCTTGCAACAGCAATGAAAAAGGCATGGAGGAATGAAAATGTGGAAGTGAAACCCTTAGAAAATGGGAAAATCAGTTTTATTTTCAGAAATGAAGGGGACAATAACCGTGTATTAGAGGGAGGTCCATGGTCTTTCTCCAATCATTTGTTGCTACTAAGGGATTGGGAGCCGGATACCCCCCCGCACTGTTATGAATTTAATACATGTGCTTTCTGGATTAGAATATTTGGCTTACCACTGGAATGGAACACTGAAAGCATGATAAAGAAGATAGCTAGTTCGATGGGGAAGGTTCTAGAAGTGAAAACAGATGCAAGAGGTCCTGCTTTTCAAAAGATTGGGAAAGCACGACTGCAATTAGATGTGGCGGCAGAATTGAAAGTAGGACAATTGCTGTGTCATGGGAATAAGAGAGTGTGGCTGGATTTTAAGTATGAACGACTGCCATTTTTCTGCTACTCATGTGGAAAAATTGGACATTATGCTACTTATTGTCCAGATATACCTTATGATAAAGCAAAATTCGAAACTGAGCTGGGGGGTTGCTTCGGTAGCTAGTTAAAAGCTGAAACGTCAGTCCATAGCCCATTCTGGAGAGTATTCTATAATGAAGTAACCTTACCTGAAAATGAAGATGAGGCTATCCCCGAAACTCCTGAACAACCAAGACAGAGTGGAATGATGGAGGATGGTCAGCTTTGCCCTCAGAATATTGAAAGGGGAGGTCAGAAACAGATGCTATTGGAGACTAATCATAATAGTACACAAGAGATAACTATGTACAATGCAGGGAAAAGAGCATTGATGATCTCTGGGCCAGAGCACTCGAACAATCCAAATCTCCAACCAGCAATGACCTCAAATAGCACGGGGAAAAAAACCCTCTTACAACCAAAAACTCCCTCTACAAAGAAACAAAAAAGAACCAGCAATCAGTCAACAACTTCAACACAAGGCTGGTGGGATGAAACTCAACTTATGGAGACTCCTATCCAGATGACAGAAGAAGTTACAACATGGGCTGTGGTGGCTAGCCCTAATAAGCCACCAAAAGAACCATGAATATCTTGAGTTGGAACTGTCAAGGGTTGGGCACACCCTTGACAGTTCGGGAATTGAGAGCCTTAATGGCTCAATTCAGGCCCTCTTTGGTTTTTCTGATGGAAACAAAAAATAAATCCGAGTTTGTGCAAAGAGTAAAAAGAAGGCTTCAGTTTCAGAGTTGTTTAGTAGTTGATCCTATGGGCACGGCGGGAGGTTTAGCTATTATGTGGGATGATCGGATTACGATAGAAGTTGATTCAATGGCGGAAAATTTTATCAATCTGAAATGTGAAGAAGGGGTCAGGGGTAACAAGATGAGGATTACCTTCATTCATGCTCCACATACATACCCGAAGCGGCTGCAACTTTGGGAGAAATTGAAACTAATAAGTGCTGAAAACACTCTACCTTGGGTGTGCTTGGGGGATTTTAATGAAGTGAGATTCTATTGGGAAAAAGTGGGGAAACGAATGGCTGAAAATTATCGAATGTCATCTTTCCGGGACTGTCTGGATGCCTGCTCTTTAATGGAAATAGACAGTAAGGGATGTGCGTTCACTTGGGCCAAGAACAGGGAAGGGGAAGATTATGTAAAAGAACGATTGGATAGAGTGGTATGTACGTTAGAATGGAGGTTAATGTCACGCCCCGACCCTCAGGCACGCACACATCCCTTACTCTTGGTCGATTTTAAAAGGCGATATCCCAGGACTATGTATCGCCAACCCTTTCATTCTTTATAGCACATGCGGAAGCGATTATAAATCCCAGACAATAAAGCAATGGGATAGAAAAGCAGGCCATACATTTTTCTCACTGAAAATTCACAACGACAACTTTTACAAGCAAACAAGGTCGACAAGACAGGATAGGATTTCGGTCCTCATCCGGGTCGTACTCGATGTCATACTCGGGGTCCTCCTCCACGTATTCCTCTTCGGGTTCCTCAACAAGGATCTCTCGTCGATTCATGCTCCTTAGGCTCCTCATCCAGGTTCTGAAATGGTTATTCAATAACCACTGAGACCACGTCTCAGCAAGTTCTACCTCTTAAGACCCGATTAGTAAACTAATACACCTTAGGGCTGCCTATGCACAACATGAGTCGATGACTTACCTTGGCCTCGATTCCACCCGCAGATTAGCAAGATCAAATAGGCACCCAAGCAATTACATCACGATCGAAGCATCGATCAAATCGACCGAGTCGATTACACGTCAACAAGACCACTCATGGTCACTTTCATTCAATCAACCAATTCACAACATCAGATCAAAACAATGATCAATCGACCTAGTCGATTACATGTCAGACGAACCATTCTAGGTCAATTCGATTATTCCATCTCAATCATCAATTACGAACTACGATCCTCAGATCACATCTTAAGCAAAGGTGGAAGACACAGTCCACCACTCGACAACATTCAATATTTAACGGCTTTACAGTCCCACTCGACCACTTTCGATAATCGATACACAGAAATACGGCCACATAGGCACAATCTACGCCACACAGGCATGATCAACTATCGCCACACACAGGCATGATCACTTATCGCCACACAGGCATGATCAACTATCGCCACACAGGCATGATCAATCACATTGAATCACACTCAGATCGAATCATCGATCAATCGACCTAGTCGATTACAAGTCAATCCGACCATTCCCTGGTCACCTCCCTTATTCAGTCTCAAAATCTTACTCACTGCTTCACGAGCACAGACTACCAAATCTTGGCAACAAATTACAGTCCCGAAGGACACGACCTACCTTTAGGTAGCAAATTACGGCCCAATGGGCACGACCTTTAATAGGTGGCGGATTACGGCCTTATCAGGCGCGACCCGTATCGGGTGGCAGATTACGGCCTTAATAGGCGCGACCCATATCGGGTGGCAAATTACGGCCTTAACAGGCGCGACCTTTAATAGGTGGCAATTTACGGCCCAACGGGCGCGACCTTTAATAGGTGGCAGATTACGGCCTTAACAGGCGCGACCGACTCCAAATTCGGTGGCAAATCTCGGCCCAACTGACATAGCCATACTTCGGCGGCTTCCGAGGTTCAACTCACAACCTCTCATAGTCAAATTCTAATTGAATACCGACAACCAATGCCCAACGATTTCTCAATCAAATAATTAAATCAACTCAACAAAGCATTATAAATGCTGAATAACATACTTGGCCATTTACCAATCTACAATTCAATCTCAATCAATTCCAATCAATTTAGGGTAAATCCCTAAAATATCACAATTTATTCAATTCCATACAACGTGGAGCTCAAATGAATAAACGGACTTCGCCACGACGATCAGCACAAGATTTCGGTCGTCGGCCATCGAAATCTTAATTTCCGAAAAATAATTAATTAATTTATTAATTTCGAAAATTAAATAAATAAATACAATAAATTCAATTTAGCACAATATAAAGCTCAATTAAATAAACAGTCTGCACCACGATCATCAGCATAAAATCCCGGTCACTAGCCATCTCAATTGAATTTCCGGAAATAAATAATTAAATAATTAATTTCGAAAATTAATATTTAATTCCTAAAAATACCACCTAGGCCCGAATCGCTTAATAAACACCCGATAAGGGACGGGAAAAGTCCCAAGAAGGATCCAATAAATACTACATGCAATTCTCTATCTAATTACACTAATTACATCACTAATATACAAAGCAATTAACTAATAATCCCTAATCCATTCTAATCTAACAACCTAATTACACTTAATTAACACTAATCAACATTTAAGCGTATTTAGCAAACTAAGAAGGCATTAGTGAGTAAAACTCACTCAAAATGACGGGCTCGACGCGAGGATCGACTTTCCCCAAAGCGGGCCGAGCATCCGGGCTCGGGAAGGCGGCCAAAACGGGCCACCATGGGCTGTCATCCACTCACAATTCAAAGACAACTTTGCCCCTTCTAGAAGCATTTAGGTAGGCCAAAATATGGGGTAGAGGTGGCATACGAATTTTGCTAGGCTTTCTTTCCAATTGGGCCTTAATTCCTCTTGAATTAAATCAAACTAACCCCCATTAATTTATTCAACACCTCGTCATTCCAATTGGTATTTTTCCTTACCAATATAGCCCACTTGCATCCCAATTTCACAATCCCTGGCTTCAATTGAATAAAAACGGCCCTATTATCCAGTCGAAATTAGGACCCGAAAATCTGGATGTCACAGTTAATGTACCCCGAAGCTGAAGCTTTCGCCCTTCCTGCAATAGGCTCAGATCATAGTCCTATTATCCTCTCATGTCAATCGACCCAAGCTAGAAGGAAATTTTTTTTCAGATTCGAGGCTTTTTGGCTTGAGAATGATGAATGTAGAGAAGTGGTGTTAAATTCCTGGGCTCCTCCAATCCAGAATCAACAAGGTTTGGTCAGGAAGATAAAGGCTGTTCAAACGGCACTCTCTAAATGGAGCAAAAAGAAGTTTGCAAATGGAAAGAAGGAAATCAGCAAGCTGAAGCAGGAAATAGTGTGCCTAACTAATAACACTACAGATTCTTTTAACAAGGAACACTTTAAAAAGATACAAGAAGAAATTGAGGAACTTGGGAGGCAAGAAGAAATGTATTGGGGATTACGCTCTAGAATCAATTGGTTGAGATGGGGGGATCAAAATTCAAAATACTTCCATGCAACAACTATTCAAAGAAGACAGAGGAACAGAATCTCCATGCTTCAAAATGCAGAAAATGCATGGCTGGTTGAACAGCATCAGTTGAAAGAACATACGTTACAGTTTTTCAGGAAGCTTTATGAATCCAATGGCTCCCGGAACTTTGAACCAGTGATAAACCAGTTGCCTGCATTAGTCACAAATGATGAACAAAATGTTAACTGCTGAAGTCAATTTAAAAGAGGTGACAGAAGCAGCATTTCAGCTAGGTTCCACTAAAGCACCAGGTCCGGATGGTCTTAACGGACTTTTCTATCAGCATCACTGGGAAGACATCAAATGGAACATGTTGGAAGAGGTGCATAATTTTATGAACACTGGTTATCTATCACCAGCTCTAAACAGAACATCTCTCTCCCTAATCCCTAAAGTCCCCAATCCGGAGAGGCTAGATCAGTATAGGCCAATCAGCTTATGCAACTTCGGCTACAAGGTTATCTCCAAAGTGCTGGTTAATAGACTTAAAACATTACTACCGGCAATTATAGCACCGGAACAAAGCGCTTTTGTGGGAGGGCGACAGATTCAGGATAACATTTTTATTGTTCAAGAGGTACTGCATCAGATTAGACTCAGAAGCAGAAAAAAGAAATTCCAAGCACTTCTCAAATTAGACATGAAGAAGGCCTATGACCGAGTGGAATGGGATTTCTTGGAGGCATGCCTACTAAAGACTGGCTTTGATGAGAAATGGGTGAAATGGGTAATGCAATGTGTTACCACGGTCACATTTAGCATAAATTTCAATGGAGAACCTCTTCAGTATTTTCAACCTTCCAGAGGGCTAAGGCAAGGGGGTCCCTTATCTCCTTATCTATTTATTATTGTGGCTAATGTGTTATCCTTATTTATGAAAGAAGCTGTGGAAAATGGTAGTATCACAGGAATTAAGCTAAATAGAAGGTGCCCTACTCTGTCTCACTTACTGTTTGCCGACGACTCGATCTTTTTTATGAAAGGAACTATTCTTGAATGTCAAAATCTGGCCATGATATTGAACCAATATTGCTTAGCTGCTGGACAGGAGATTAATTTAAATAAATCCGGTATCTTCTTCAGTAGAGGATGTCCTCAGTCATTAAAAGAGAACATGGCAAGGGAATTGCGGGTTCTTATTATGGACAAAACGGGCAAATATCTGGGTATTCCTTCAGATTGGGGAGGGTCGAAAAAGCAAATGTTTGCATGGATTCTCGGGAGAATTAGTTCAAAGCTGGAAAGTTGGAAGGAGAAGCTTCTATCAAAAGCCGGTAAAGAAATTTTACTGAAAACAGTGGTTCAAGCATTACCACAATATGCAATGTCAGTGTTTAAAGTCCCGGTTTCTATATGCAAGGCTATTGAAAAGAAAATTGCATCATTTTGGTGGAAGACTAATGAGAAGAAAACATGCATTCATTGGAGGAGCTGGGATATCTTAAAGACAAGAAAAGATAAAGGTGGAATGGGCTTCGAGATCTTCTTTCTTTTAATAGAGCCATGTTGGGGAAACAGGCTTGGCGGCTAGGTCAAGATACAACCTCCCTATGGAGCAGATTGTTTAAGGGGTTATATTATCCTCAAACAGACTTATGGCATGCAGCTAAGGGCCCTCGCCCTTCGTGGGGTTGGCAAAGCTTGGTATATGGAAGAAATTCAATAGCACCCCAAGTAATGTGGAAAGTTCGAGATGGATCAAAGATCAAAATCAGGGAGGATAAATGGCTGCAAAGGGGTATTATCGAGGGTCCTATAAATGCTAATGAACCCTCTATAATATCGGAACTTATTAACAAGGAGGAAGGCAAATGGGATGAAAGATCCGTAGCAGCACATTTTGAGGATGATTTGGCAGATGAAATTTTAACTATACCAATTAATCCTCAAACAGAAGAAGATCAGCTTGTATGGACCGGCAATCAAGCAGGAAAATATTCAGTCAAAAGTGGGTATCACTGCATAAAGAGAACCATGGAGCAACATAATGCGAACCAAGCTACAACATCGTTTCAACCTCCCCCCTCACTCTGGACGAATATTTGGAAACTAAATACTCCACCTAAGATACGCATTTTCATGTTGAATTTGTGCCAAAACGCTCTCCCAACAAAAGATAATCTGTTTAGAAGGAAAATATTACCTGACCCCATATGTCCATTGTGCAGCCATGAAAGGGAAACGGCCGAGCACCTCTTCCTGCTCTGTTCTTGGACAAGACAAATATGGGATGATCCTGCTTTAAATATTAAAATTTCTCGTCAGGGTTTGACAAGGATCGAAGAATGGTTCAACAATCTGAAAGAGAAGGCAACTCACCCATTAAATCTGAACTTGGTGGCTGCTACATTATGGAATGTCGGAAGGCCGAAACCAGGCCATCTTTCGAGGTAAAACAAAGTGGCTTTGGCAATTATAGACTCAGCTCAAGCAGCAATTCGGAGCTACACTCACCGGAACCCGGGAAAACAGGGGACAAGACGTAAGAAAGGCAGAATCCCAAAGAGGAGAAGCAGAGATAGGGCATATGATACTACATGCCGATGGGGACAGAGAATCATATGAGCCGCAGCCTCCAACGGGGATGAGGTAAATACGTAAGAAGATAGACAATTAGAAAGGAGAGAGCTACGAAATCGAAGTGGTGAATCAAACTGTCAAGTTGAAGGAGAATCGAGATGTGTAGAAGGTGGATCGGGATACAAAAGCCGCAACCCATAGTCGAAAACCGAAACTGGAGAATATGGAGGAATGATCTGTCGAGAGAAACAATTGAGCGGAACTCGTCCTCCGGGACATTTTTTGAAACGATAAACGGCAGCGAAGGACGAGACGACTTGAAATCGCTGGTTTGGAACACAAGGAGGAAGAAGACGACCAGCAACTTTCAAACAGGCAACGCTCTACCGTTATTCCCGAACACAAGGAGAATCGGCAAGTAAACCAGCCGGGCTAAGGAGGGCGTTCGTCTTGGGCCGTCGAAGAACACGGCGACACACAAGGAAGTCCTCAAATCGCTGGTCTGGGATGCAGGGAGGAAAAAGAAGACCAGCAACCTTTGAACAGGGCACCATTTCACCGATCTACCCGAGCCAAAGGAAAATCGAGCAATAAACAAGTCGGGATGGGGAGAACGTTCTGTCTTGGGCTGATCGAAGAACATAGAGAAGAACAGAGAAGGCTTCAAGTCGCTGATTTAAGATGCTCGGTGGACCAACAACACTCGAAAAGTTAAGAAGGTGATTAGAACATTATTGAGGAAAATTGAGTTGAATGAAATTGAGATTATAGCAAGGGCCTAGTTATTGAATAAGGAACTTTGTTAAATATTGCTCTTGTTGACATAAGGATAATAAATAGTTTTGATAAACATTATTTCATCAGCAAATAATTGAGGAATGATAGTTTGAGTGTCCTCCTCATGAAATTAGCCCAATTTAAAAAAAAAAAAATCTAAATTTTCGAATTTTTTAATTTTTTAATTTTATTATTATTATTATTATTATTATTATTATTATTATTATTATTATTATTGGGAACGGGTTTGACTGGTTAACCTATCCAACCTATTGGCCCAACCCGTATACCCAGATCCAATGGTCGGATTAAAAATGAAATTTTTTTATATTTTTTTAATGATTTTCTTAATTTCTTATATTCTCTCCATTTTGTGTTTTTGTCTATTTTGTCATTTTCCCCCGCACCTTCTTTTTCAACCTTGCACCTTCTATTCCCGAATCTTTTCACCTTTTGCAATATAACCAAACCTAAATTATCAGCAACGAATCAACCTCTGTATACGTCGTTGCCAGCAATACACAACACCACCATCACCTACTCTGACCGACGGGCACCAAGTCCGGCCGGTTAGTCTAGCGACAGCAACTATCGATGGAAAATTTCCCAGTTTTCTTCAGCCCCTCCTCCAGCCCTGAATCTTTCTGGTTTTTACTTCAGTCCAAGCTCCTTTTCTGTCTTCCATGGCTAACGCCATCCTCTCCTCCTTCTCCTGCGAGCCAACGTCGCTCGCGTGAATCTTGTCTGTTATTCTTCCTCTCTCATGCGCCACCTCACCTTCTAAAACACCCTGTTATTTTCCTTTGAAGCAAGGTTAGAAGGAGGCTGGGCTGGGCTCTTTTTCCTTTTTAATTTTGATGTGGGCTTCGAAAACACTGGAAGAGGTGGGCTAAAGAGAAAGAAAAATATGGGCTAAAAAGAAAAACAAAAGATGGCCCCAAAAAGAAAGAACGAGACTAGGTGGGGGCGGATAGGGCTTAGAAAGCGGAAAATGCCAAAGTGGGCTGGCCGAAACCAGCCCACTTGATTTTATTTCTATATTCCCTTTTTTTAAAAAAAGTTTAATTTATTTAATTTATTTTTATTAAACTTTTACTGTCTCCCTTTTTTTTTCTTCTTCTTCTTATCCATCCTTTTTTCTGTATCTTTTTTGTATTTTTTGTGAAATAAAATAGATACCTAAAAAGTTGACAAAAATTCTTGTGTCAACAATATAATATTGTGTTTTTAAAGGAAATCTCTCTTTTCCCCCTACTTACTGTGGAACATGAAAAGTTATAGAAAATGACATGAATAATAGACAAGTTAAATGAAGAAAGAAAATGTCGTTAGCCATGGAAGACAGAAAGTTATAGTTTAAACTATAATTTGCTAAAATTTGATAGATATAACCACTTTAATATATTCAATGAGGTATTTGAGTAAAAAAGAATAGACAAGTTAAATGAAGAAAGAAAATGTCTCAATAATAAAAAGGTAACATAACAAAAATTGATTGCTAGTCTTATATATTACAGGGTTAATTTGTATAAAATCATTTAATATTATCAGTATTGCTATGTACAAAAAAACTGAAATTGTTCCTAAATATCAAATTTAGAGTAGATTCGATCACTCTGCACTTTACTCGTTAGACTCTTTAAGGTGTATTTATTAACTAGAATTGTCCATTCTTAGTCATGATTCACGAAGCATTAGGCCCCCAAAGACCATAAGGAGTAAGTTGAGCACTTCTTGACTTAAAATGATTGAGGACATTATAGCACAATGGCTTATTCCCATCGGGTTCACTATGGTCGTACTTTAGTTATTCAATTCAATTAAGTTCGATTGTATAAGAGGAACGTTGACTGAACTCGATTAGAAAGTAAATCTAATTGAAGCTCGAGTTCAAATATTGAAACTACTATAAATTTAACAAATGATATTATTTATCTATTCTGACAATTGTGAATTTGAGAAATGATATAGTTTATTTTTATGGCCTTCCCTTGAGCTGGATATATTCTTTGTAGCTACACAAAGCCAAACGATAACCATGCATGCTTTTGTCATGTTCTATATTGTTATCGGCATTTGTACTTAAATGTATTTGTACTTCCTATTTTATTATAGATTTATCAAATAATCCACGTAAAATGTGAGTTAAATTGAAGTATGTGATGATTATACTATAAATACCAATGAAATAGGGCCATCAGATTCGACTTAGTGGTTCAGGAGGGGCTTGTTGGCAGGAATAGATAAACATATTAGCGGGGGCAAAAACGCATTGAGGAAAAGTCATGTGAAGGGATTTCTTTAGGTCATTTAGATTAAAATGAACGACGACAAAATATTTAGGACCAAAGAAAGTATACCATAAAATAGCTTCTTCTTTTTTTGGCAAATTAAGTTACAAAGCTCTATTGATAAGATTAAATTTCAATATAAATTGGTTATACTTAATCTCTTTGAGAGATAGCGATAAGTTACCGATAACTCAAATTTAGCAATATTGACATTTTTAATTTGAATTGCAAAATTAATAGAATCTTTAAATTTGATTTTTCTTATATCCATTTCACATTGTGATCTAAGGAATAGAGTACTATAACTATTAAGACTACATTACATTAGGATATTAAAACTGTTGTTATCTCTCTCTCTCCTCCCTCCAATGTGTGCGAATAATCCTTTTCTTTGGTTTCTTTGATTTTTTTAATTATTTAAATTAATTTCTTTTCACATCCAAGATATCCAATTAAATATAAAACATAAATTAATGTTTTTTTGGCCAGTACATAAATTGATGTTAAAGCAAATAGTTTTGTGATGGCATTACTAAGCTTACAAATGAATCCAGTGGTTTTCGTTTTGTGGATATCAAGTTATCAATTTGGCCCAATCGAATTTATTGCTTTTGCTTTGTAAAACAAATAAAGCCAAATAACTTTCTTTTTTGGCAAATTAAGTTACAAAGCCCTATTGATAAGGTTCAATTTCAATATAAATTAGTTATACTTTATCTATTTGAAAGATAATGATAAGTCACAAATGACTTTAATTCAAAAAAAAATTGACATCTTTAATTTCAAGAATGAAAAAGTAATAGAATCTTTTTAATTTGATTTGTTGTGTATCCTTCACACATTGTCATATAATGAATTGAGTATTATCTTATTTAGAATATTTCAATTTGATTTGTTGTGTATCCTACACACATTGTGATATTATCTTCTTGTTTAACTCTCTCTCTCTCTCTCTCTCTCTCTTTCTCTCAAATGTGTGAGAATATTCCTTTTCTTTGGTTTCTTATTTTTCTTTTTAAATTATTTTCTTTAGTTTCTTTCCACGTCCAACATATCAAATCTCATAAAAAACATAATTGATGTTGAAGCAGATAGTTTTGTAACAAAACTATTTAGTTTATAGATGAATCTATTTTCATTCGTGGATATCAAGTTGTTATCAGTTTGGTTCGATCAAATTATTGATAATTACTTCATAAAACAATTAAAGCCAAATCAATAAATTAATGGATCAAAAAGTTTTTATTTTCCTAAAACTATCTTGGTATAGTCCAATCTAGAGATAGTGATCTCTCTGAGAACAGCTATTTGCTGCCAATGCCTACTTCTTTATACTTTGGTAGAAATTATTAGATAGGTCAAAACAAAAACATGTTTCTAATCAATAAAAGTTATTTCTTTGTATAAATCGCTTTCAATTTTCTGCCAATGCCTTATACTTTTTACGTTTTTTAAATTTTGCAGCTTAGGCATCTTTTGACTTTTTAAATAATTTGAACCATCTAAAGCTTTTACAAGATATAACTATTGACAATAGATAGGCAAAGAATTGTTTGGTACTTAGAGAGATATGGGTATCCTTTTAAATTTGGAGCGAGAAAAAAAAGGAAATATCTGCACGTAAAACCAAAACAAACCTGGTTTTTCACTCATACACGTTTGTATCATACAAACCTCAGATAGAGAGGGACCACATCAGTGACACCAAGACGACTCTGTTCCACCATCGCTGAAGTGAAGATTTCTCTCAGGTTAGTTTTCTTCTATTTCTCGCTGACGTTCCACCAGTATTCACGATTGAGTTTCTAGGCGGTTAGGTCTTGTCGCATGATACAATCCGTTCCGAAAACCTTTGATAGTTATGCCAACTTAATCCTAAATCTGTTATTCATGCCAATTTAGTTTATTTAGTCATAAACATTTTGATTTGGTACCAATTCAGTTCTTCCAACTAATTATGGCTGGATTTTGCTAACTAGACCCCGATCAATTAGTATGACACAATCGGTGCTGACGTAGATAAATTTTAATGATATTTTAATATTTTTTAATCTTTTAATCTTTTCCTTTTCTCTTTTCCTTCTCCACTTCCTTTCTCTAATCAGACCTTCTCGACCTTCCTAGCCTCTAGTGACTCTCACAGCCACTATTGAGGCTCGAGCTCTCACTAGAGACCCCAATGGCTGCTTGTGCTGGGTAGTGAGGCTCAAACTCACCAAATCCGATGAGGCTAGCTTGAGGCCATCGCGGTTGCCCTCACTGGATCTAGTGAGGCTCAAGTCTCGCCCAACCTCTAGTGAGGCTAGCCCTCTCCAACCATGGGTGAGCAACCCTTGTGGCCTCTAGCGAGGGCTTGAGTCTTGCTAGTGGCCATAAGTAAGGGTGTCAATGGTTTGGTTCCGTCTTTTTTAAAAACCGAACCAAACTAAACCGTTAGAAAAAAATTCTAAACCAAACCGAATGAGACCCGAACCAAACCGAAATTTCGGTTCGGTTTTTTGGTTTTTGGTTTTCAACTTTTGGTTTCTTCTGTTTTTCTTTTCGGTTCTTTTCTTTCATTTTTTGGCTAGATGAATCTCATGTACCTCCCTCCCGGTGCTTCCCTCCCATGGCCGTATGACGGCAAAGGATCGGACAATGGCCAATCATTTATGTCCTTCAAGCATTTGATGAAAGCTTATCAAAGAAAACCTACAGACAGTCCTCTTTTTGCGTTCGAGAAACATAATTACATGTATCATAGCTAATTCCTACTATCTTGCGCATGCTGTCAAAAAGCATTGCACCAACCCCAAATAGGTCCTTTTTTTTTGTCTTCTCCGTCCAGCCAAAAAATGAAAAAAAAGAAGCCATTTTCTTTGGATGCTGTTCTTTTATATGACTGTCTTGTTCCTCTCAATGACACCAAACAACATGTAAAAGATACCGACCAAAAAAAAAAAAAAAACAGACAGTCCGTCCAACAAAGAAACCCATCTCCCTCGGCTCCCCCTACAATCACCATGAAGGCCACTATGAGCTGCAGGGCTCACCGAGGCACTGTGAGCCCTGCAGCACATGGCGCTGTACTCGAAGGTGTTGAAAGTCTTCACGATCCTGCCTTCGGCTCCGCCCGCAATCATCACGAAGGCCACTATGACTACCCAAACTGTTACTCTGTTCATCCCCTGCGACTGAAGAAAACCAAGAAAATAAAACCTCTTTTCTCATTTTTTGATTATTATTATTAATAATAAACATTTTTGGAACATGATGAAACTTGAAGAGACTCGAGTTCAGAAGAAAATAAAGACTTAAGGTATATTATTGGAATTAGAAGAGGATTTGCGATTTTTCTTTTACCTGAGTTTTCATTGGGGACTTTGCTTTGAGCTCCATGTTTGGTAGAGAGTAAACTAGAGAAGTCTTTTGCAGAGGGAAAGAGACAATCTCTTTGCCGAATGTGTTTGGTTAATTTTTTGATTTTATTGGTTTTTCAGTTCGGTTCAGTTCGGTTAACCAATAAAACCAAATCAATAATTTTTTTTTTTTGGGTTTTTAATGAGAATGAACCGAATACAAACCAAACCGAAAAACCAAATTTTTCGATTCAGTTTTGTTCAGTTTTCAGTTCGGTTCCTGACACCCCTAGCCGTGAGACTCACTAGAGGTGGTTAAGGTTGAGGTCCAGTGACCAATTGAAGGAAGGAGGAGGAGAAGAAAAAAAGAAAAAGAAAAAGAAAAGGAAAAGGAAAAAATAAAACAAAAAGAGAAAAAGAGAAAAAAATATTAAAATATTATTGAAAATTGTCCACGTCAAAGCATCGATCATGCCATGTCAACCAATTAACACCCGGTTGACAAAATTTAGCTAAAGTTAGTCAGAAAGAATTGAATTAACGCCGCGGTGGAAGCGTTGGTTAGGGCTTGGTACCCCAAACGCAGGGGAAGGGTTCGAACCTTCGTGGAAGCGATGCTTCAATGCATAACGCGCGTCTTACCTGCGCTTGGGGGTCCGGTGGGGCCCCGGCCTCGGTGGTTTACTCTCCCCGCAATGCTGCCCTTCTGAGGTTCCCTAGGTCACCAAAAAAAAAAAAAAGAATCGAATTGGTATAAAGTGAAAATATTTATAACTAAATTAACTTCAATAAAATGTTTATACTAAAACGATACAAATATAAAAGCTTCAAGACTTTTTGGATGCTTTTTCCCAAAGACGTACCATGGTAATCTCCAAAAACAAAGTAACAAGAGTCTATAGGCACGAGCCTTGACGATGCCAATGGTGGGAATGAGAATTTATTTTTTTACCAATAATTGAGAAATTGGCATGAATAATGCTAGCCATCCAATTTGATAATACAAACAAAGTAGCACAACATTAATACCGACATGCGATACTCAACTGGGATATGACATGACACAACATGTCGATACATTGTTCTAAAAAAAAGAATTCTAATACGTTGCATATTAAATGTATGTTTTTATATAAATTACCATTTTTTATTATTTTAATCAATTTAATTTGACACAAATTCACAAATAAATAAATAAATAATAGTTAAAGATTCCAGAATGAATTTACACTAAAAATATTAATCCACCATTTGTTAATATCAATCATTTTTTTAATTTGATAAATTCAATTTCATTCCAATAATGCATAAAACTCGAAGAAAAGCAATCCAAATTATAAATTTGTGTGTTAGATTGTGTCAGCAGAGAAAAGTAAAAAATAAACTTGGATGAATTGTAGTTGATCCTACGATACTAGAAACCATTGGCCAGCAGCTGGCCGGTGGTGATTGGGGTCAATTGGACCGAACGATCGATGCTGGATTGCAGCCTGGCAATGGTCTGAGTGTCGACGAGGATTCCTTAGATTATTGGTGCTTCGGGCGAGGATGTTGGCAAGGGGAATATGTTGTGAAGAAGAGACGGCTTCACAAGGAAGAGGACCATGTGCAGGGAAGAGAAAAAGAAATAAAGAAAATATAGAAAATAGAAAGCAAAACAAAAGAAAAAGAAAGAGAGAAAAAATAGAAAATAGACAATAGAAAGGAAAACAAAAGAAACAGAAACAGAGTAATTAAACAGAGAGGAAACGAAAAATCCATGGGCTCAATAGAGAATAGGCTGGTTCAGGATTAGATATGGGTTAGGTGTCATGGGCTTAAAGTTCAGGAGTTGTGGGCTTAGCAGATGAAATATAAGTTGGTTATATTCGGATTAGGCCCAGGGGCTAGTCCAAATTCCAGACCCAACTAGGACCTTTAGGGTCCAGGTTAGACCCATATCCACCCGGTCCAGAGTCCATTTTCCAGAATTAGAGATATTTAAAAAAAAAAAAATTAAATATAGAAAAAATAGAAAATATTAAAAAGTTCCAAAATTAAAAATTTATAGAAAGTTTACAAATGAACTTTATGAGTAGTTTTTTCTTTAAATGTGGAAAATCCTTAAAAGTTGAAATCCAATTTGATAAGTCCTTAAGGGCTTTATCATAGGATTTTTGGATGCCTTTTCTTTTTAGAGGCACTATTAGGTTGATACTTGGCACTTTTCAATTAGATAATACTTGATTGCCCAATTTCAATATAATGATTGTTATTTTCTAAGATA